>NC_018309.1:176417-390853 GCF_000234665.1 Leishmania mexicana MHOM/GT/2001/U1103
CACCTCCCCAGTGGCCGCTTCGTGCCGTTTTCATTCTCCGCATACGGCAGTCCTCGCATCCTTGTCTTCTGCAACGTACCTGCCGAGTCGCGGCCGCGCAGACACGCGCAGAGAGAGAGACGGAGTCCAAGTACGGCGGCGAACGTAGGCTTGCGTGCGTGTGTGTGTGTGTGTGTGTGCATGTAGCAGAACGCAACTAGCTTCACCCCCACCGCCACTTTCTCCGAGCAACTCACTCCCCCTTCCTCCGCTCTCTCCTGGAGCCGCAGCATGTCCAAGGTGGCCTCCGCTGGTTGGCGCTACGCCCGCTGCGGCCCCATCAGCCAGGTGTTAACGTACGAAAAGTTTGACGTCACCCCTGGCAAGGAGGAGGCGGTGGTGCAGATGGCGATGGCACCCTTGCATCGTGTCGACGCCGCTGTCGTGAACGGCACGGCGCTCGGCCGCAAGCGCGTTAACATGACGTCCTTTCCCCGCATCGGCGGGTGCGAAGGGGTGGGCAAGGTAGTGCGTGCTCCGGCAGCTGCTGCAGCGACGTCGTCACCGGTGAAGGAGGGCGACACGGTGTGGGTGGCGCCGCTGCAGGGCACGTGGGCGACGAACATCGCAGTTCCGGTGTCGCAGCTGCATAAGATTGATCCGAGGCAAGCGCAGATGGCGGCAACGGCCTCCAACTTCCTCGTAGCCCAGCAGCTGCTGGATGGCTATGCCCGACTGCAGAAGGGCGACATCGTCATCCAGAACGGCGGCAGCAGCCTAACCTCTCTAGCGGTCTCGGCGTTGGCCAAAGCCTACGGTGTAAAGGTGCTGACCGCCGCCACGCCGGGCGCTCGCTTCGCAGACGCGAAACAGCGACACGCGAAGTACGACTCTGACGTCTTTGAGTACAACGGGGCCGGGTCGTGCGCAATGCAAGCCGCCGTTGGCAGGCGCGGCGCCGCCCTCTACCTCAACGGCGTCGGCGGCCGCTACTTCGACTCGCTCCTCAAGTGCGTCGGCCCCATGGCGCACGTCGTCACGTACGGCGCGCAGAACGGCTTCGGCCTGTTCATCTCCGGCTCCAGTCTTATCTACAACGAGGTCACCATGGCTGGCTTGTTCGCCCCCACGTTCCTGAAATCGATGTCCTACGGCGAGCGTCAGACAAGGCTGGAGTTTGTGCTGAAGGCCGTGCAGGAGGCCGGCATCGCCTACCCGATGGTGACGGCACCGTCGCTGGAGAAGCTCCCAGAGGTCTGGGACGACGTGTACGTCAACGGCGGGCGCAAGGCCATCGTGAAGATGGCGACCTGAGTACATTGCCGCCACCGCTTGTGTCGGCGCGTGTTCATGTCTCTCCTGTTGTGAGGTCGAAACGAAAGACACACGTGTTACTCACGATTTTGCGTGCGCGGCGCGCGTCGCACCTGTGGTAGGCGAGTAGGACGACGGTGCGCTCTTCCGACCCAGATGGGGTTGTGGTGGACGAGGCACACCGTGTGGCGCACAGGGCAGGATGGCCATTCGTCTGCGTGGGTGTGCGTGCGGCCATTCAAGTACTCGGGTAGACGAGATAACGTGCGCATGGTGTCCTGCACCGCAGCGGAGGAGAGGGCGATGGTGCGAGGGACAGAGCGAGATGAAGAGCGCGGTTTGGGGAGCAACGATGCGTCCCAGCCCACACCTGTGTCGTGTTGTTCCAGAGCACGCGCCATGTCGCTCCCCCCATCGAGTCACACCTCCTTCTCCTTCTCCCTCCTCTTCCTCGGCTGCTGCTGGGCCTCCTCCGCTTCCCCTGCGCACACACACACGTGTATAGGCATATCAACATTGAAAGTACACGCATCACGCGCGCGACACCGTAGAGGCAGTCCGTCCGCCCGTCCGTCCGCGTCATCGGTGTCTTCGTCGTAGGTAGTCTTTTCTATTGGGTGGCTTCTCTCCCTCCCTCCCCCCTCCCCCACCCTCACAGCGTCTCTCCGCCCGCCTCTTCTTCTGTTGTCGTCATAGATTGGTCACCGGCCACGCAGCATCCGATCGGTGGAAGCGCCGAAGCCCCTTCTCATCACCACCGCCGCCACATCCCGCCCTCTCACACACACGCTGTATTACGTACGTAGACGTCCCCCACCCAGCGCCTATCCACTCCATGGAACCGAGACTGGCGCTGCCCAGCTCGCAGCCTCTAAGGATCTCAGCGCAGTATCCAGTGGGATCGTCTTCGGCAGTCCCGTCATCATCATCGGCCGCGGCTCGGCCTCGAGGGTCGCATGGCGTGTCCATCGGCCCTACACCAGCCTCGCATGCCGCCGCAGTGGCGGTGGCGACGCCAGTGCCGCCACCATCTTCTTCGTCACGACTTCTGCAGGAAATCGAGGAAACCCGTAAACTCCTTCGCACCTTCCGCGCGTTGAAGGAGCGCGGCGCGAGCCGTGCCGAGCTGGCAGATCTTCACCTCCGTGTCAAGGCCCTCAAGGCGGCGCAACAGTGCCAGCAACAAAATTCCGGCGCATGCAAGGAGGCAACTCTCTCTCTGGCTGCGTCCACGACCACGGACGCGGAAGTAGCTGCCGTAACAGCAGCGGCGCGTCCGTCGTTCGCGTGCTCACCAGGGGCGGCGCCACCATTGTCGTGCGCGCACCGTCACGCAGGCGTCGCACTCCACGAAGAAGCAGCTGGGTGGACTGCGGGATCAAGCCACCGTTTGCATCAACCTCAGCAACGAGGAGTCGAGGAGGCACACATTGCACATGGCGACGGACGGCTACCTGAAGGCAGGCATCATCATCGCCATCACCGTGACCGCCACCATGACGTCCGTGTGAACCGGGCGGCATCGCTGTCCATCTCTCCGAGCCTATCCACAGCCACAGCACAGGCTTCGACGGCAGTGCGCAACGGCGCCGCTAACGCCGTGGGCAGCGGCAGCGCTGGTGTTGGCAGTGCCGTGGCGCTGCCAACAAGCACGGCATCGGTGGTGCCCGGATCCCTTGCGCAGATCAACTCCATCGTGTTTGCCATCGCGCTCGCGGAGGCGCACACGCGACATGAAATCTCGCACCGATGGGAGCGCCGGTGGCTGCGGCACTGGGCGAACTTTAGGGAGGAGCGCATCGCCATCGCCCTAAGCCCGCCCACCACAGCGACGGCTGCGCTGTCACGTCCGCAGCTGCAGCCGGAGAGGTGGGCGGAGGTTGCCCCGATGACGCTACCTCGCGAACGGCAGCAGCAGCACCAGGCGGCGTCGGCTACGACGGCTACTGTGGAGGGGAGCAGCGTTGCGACCGCCACCGCAGCCCGCACCGTCGACGCTTCTCCTGCACCAGTGCCGGGCAAGAGCATTGGGGAGGCGGTCACAGCTACAACAAGCAGCCCAGCGGTGGCAGACCTTCAAGAGACGTCGTCGCTCTTGGCCGGTCACCGAAGTGGCGACGAGGTGCGCCATGTCGCTGAAGAACCAGAGGAGACTATCCCCGACGTGGACGACGCCTCTGTGAAGGACTCGGTGGTGTGGGCAAGGCCTCTTCCACAGTACCAACAGCATCCGGCAGCAGAGCGAGACTTAGAGGCGAGCGCATGCGCCACTCCTGACGCGGCTGCCGAAGCGGCGGAAGCCGTGAGGAACGTTGAGGACGAGGAAGTTGCCGCGCGCACGGCGACGGAGAGCGCTGCTGCAGAGGCGCGGAAGCGTATAAAGCTGGCGGAAGTCCCAGCGCGCCTCAGAGCTGAGGAGGCATGGAAGGCTGTGCAGTCGCTCATGGCCGCTGAAGCAGGGGCCCGTGCCACCCTCGAAGGTGACGAGGCCCGCTTGAGGATCTCGCACGTTGCAGCGGAGCAGAACGGCGCCCGGTGCGCTGCCCTTGCGGCAGCAGAGGCGGAGTCTCGGCGGCGCGTGCAGGAGGAGCGAGTGCGTCAGGAGGCAACCGCGCGAGCAGCAGCGGCCAAGAGAGAGAAGAAGCGAGAGGCTGCTGCGCGTCGTGAGGCCGAGGCGCAACGGCAAGCTGCAGTAGACACCGAAGCTGCGGAGCGGCGTTCTGTGGAGCAGCAGTGGCAGAAAGCCGTCCGTCTCTGCGAGTCACTGCTGTCCGATCGGATCAAGGATGCTGTTGCAGCGGCTCCGCCGTTGGCTCACTCGAAGGGCACACGTGCACCCGAACAGCCACCGCGCGATGCGCTAGCGAGGATGGAGGACGCACAAGCAACGGAGAAGTGCGTCGCAGCTTTCGGCGCAGCAGCGGACGCTGTGCTTGGTGAGTGGATCAGCACGGCAGCGGCGGAGGCCGAGCACGTAGCGTCGGTTGAAGCGGCCAGGCGGAGAATGAAAGAAGAAGCCGCAGCTCGAGCGAAGGCTGTGGTGCAGGAGAGGGCGTCGGCGGCGGAGGCTGCACGTGCCGCGGTCGCACGGGCCGAAGACGAAGGTAGGGTTGCACTGGCCTCTTCGGAAGAGGCGCTGTGGCAGCGGCTGCAGCTGCAGCACAGAGCTGGCGTTGAGGCGACGCGTCTCGCAGCCCTTGCAGCCGAGGAAAAGGCCGCTCGACACCGTGCCGAGCAGGAGGCAGCTGCGGCCCGTCTGATGATGGAGATGCGTGCGGCCGAAGAAGCAGCGCGCGCCAAGGCCATCCAGGAGGCCGTGCACTTGCAGGCGGTGCAGCAGGCGACTGCGATAACCGCTACGCTGTGCTCCGCCGTCGCTGAGCTCTCCAAGAATCTTGTAGACGGCTGTCTAGCCGAGGCAGCGCAGCAGGTATCCGAACAAGTAAAAGCGGCCGCTGTGGTGGCGTTGGAGATGCAACGGCGCGAGAGGGTCGAAGGCGCAGAGGCGTCGGCGCGAGATGACACGTGCGGCGACGCGCTTGACGAGCTGACGCGACTGCGCGAGGAGGAGGCAGCCGCAGAGGTCCACAAGCGCATTGAGGTCGAAGATGTGGCTGCCGCGGAGGAACAGCAGCAGCAGCAGCAGCAGCAGCAGCAGCAGCGTGTGCAAGCGGCTGCGCAGTATTTTGGGATTTCCGAGTTGAGTGAAGCTCTGCTGCTCGAATTCCTGCACGATGCTGCCGCCGGGGCGGTGGCGGCACGCGCGGCGGCCGTCGCGAACGATCGTCCTGCCGAGGCGTCACAGCCGGTTGCCCTACCAGAAGGGGAAGCGGGAGCCGCGAGTGCCTTCACGGAGGACGGTCAGCACCACCACCCGTCTGCCGATGACGCCGCTGAAGAGTCGGACGCTCGCGCAGAAAAGAGGACGGGGGACGGCGTTGACAGCCTTGACAACCCTGACAAGGCTAACGTAGATACATCAGCACCGGGGGCCGTGGCCGCGACACCATCACTCTCTCTCTCGCCGTCGTCCTCTGCCGACCCGCCGTCGTTCTTCGGGAAATCCGTCTCTGGGGATGCGGCTCCGAGTGCTGTCACAACTGGCGTGCCGCAAGCCCGTGCGGCCGAGGGCGTAGGGCTGCTGTCGCCCACCGCTTTCGTGCACGTCGTCGATGGCATCCTCTCTGACGTTCTCAGCGATGCAGCCATGGGGGCGCAGACGGGCCGTGCTGATGCTGTCGGCGTAATCAGCGAGGATATAGCGAGCCCAACCCGCGCAGGGCAGCGGGCGAGGGAGCACCGTAAGTCCCAGCCCAACCGCTCCGACGTGTCCTTCGAGTCAATTGGCAATGGCAGCTCGCACTCCACCTTGGGGTGCTCCCCACCGGGGAAACTGCAGTCGAAGCCCCTGGAGCTACCGCTCGCCATCGTGGCCTGTGATGCTGCAGGCGGCCGTGAGCCACAAGCGCAGTACGCGGGGGGCGAGCCCAACGACTGTGCGAAGGCCGACGCGGTTGTTGGCGGGGCCGGCAACGTCACAGCGTCCCTGGCTGAGGTCACAGACGTGGACAAGTGCACCCCACACCGGCGCATCGTCTCGCCCCTGTTGATACCATCAATGGACATCGCCATCGCGAGCATGTCCTCCACTTCGACAGCTTCCGTAACGGACGGAAGAGGAGGAGGCTGCGCTCACGGGGCCGACGACGACGACGCGGCCTGCAGCTCCCTCACCGCCCCCGGGGCGCCACGCCCGCTCAATCTGCTGCAGCACAACGTTTTGTCTCCGCTGCTGTGCCAGCAGCACGGCGGCGTCCACGACGACAGCGGCGAGGCGAGCACGCCTGCCGGCAGTGACGATACGGCGGGCGCTACGACGGCCGCTGAAGTGGCCGATCAGCCCTCGTTATCGAAGAATAGCCGAGCAAGACCGCAGACTCCAGAGCGCACCAGGACGGGCGACCACGACGCCACCTCCGGCGCAGAGGGGATGCGGTCCGCGGTGGTCACCATGGGCCACCGCGTCATGGGAATCGAAGAGGACTTGCGCGCTTTTCAGCTGGACGCACCGCTGCCGCCACATAACGTAGCCGAGCAGTGCGCTGGAGCGCGTATCGCTGCCGAGGATTTACTCACGGCAGACGCCGTGGCGGCGGTGGCAGACGCTCTGGTGCAGCGCTCGGTTCACGACGCGTCTCTTCTCTTCCACTCTCGGGGACAGTCGACAGCGCTGAGCACCGACAGCGATCGCCAGGAGTCTCACGACGCCGTCAAGGTCCGCCACGCACCGGCGCCACCGCTCCTCTTTACCAGCGCTCAGAACCACGAGCAGAGCACGGCGGAGGGCAAGAGCAGTATCAGTGGCAGCGGTGGTGGCACGTCCTCGTCCGCTTGCGCCGGGGATGTCGAGGCACATGCGGAGAAGAGGGTCAGCATCGCGGAGATGGGCTCAGGCTTCACGAGTGGCGACGCTCGGGAGGCCACCCTGCGTGTTACTCGGTCATTGTCGCCGGCCGCTGCCGCGGTGGCCGTGGAAGGCATCGCTGGCTCGCATGCGCCGCTCGCAAGCCTGTCGGCCCTCGTCTCCGCCGTGGCGGCACCGAATGACTTTGTGGCTCGGCTGCGGAAGCAAGAAGCAGAGAAGAAAGTGGCGGCGCATCAACAAAACCGCTACCTCACCAGTCGCGAGCTGGCGCTCGTCGCGGCGCGTTACTTGACGTCGGAAGCGGCCGCAGCGCATGTGATGGAGGTTGGCCCCACCACCACGCTCTCGGCTCGTGCCGTGGCGCTTGTTCTGTCGGTGGGGCTCGTGCGTGCCGTCACGCTGGAGAATCGACGCGCGCGCCGCCGCATGGGGAAGGCGGAGAAGGGAGACGGGAGCAGTTCCAGGGGCGATGGCAGCAGAGCGGGTGGCGGGGTGCTCGTGGGAGAGAATGGGTCGCGGAAGCTGGCCCCGGGCAGTGGAGCTGCCTCAGCGATGATGGACAGCCCGAACGCGCGGTTCCCGTCGCTGGGCAGCGGTGGCGATGGCGTCGGATTTCCGACGGGCACCATCGGCGAGGCAGGCGCGGCAGGGGACAAGGAGGGCGTCGATGTTCCACTCGCGTCACCAACCGCACGTCGCCGCAGCGGCGGCGGCGACTCGAGCGTGTCTGAACCTACCGCCTCAAGCGCTGTGGGCGATGTTGCGCACGCGAGCAGGGACGGGAAGGATACGGACATGAGTGGCGGCCCCATGGGTCTGGGGTCCCGGCCCCTGTCACTGCTGTCGTCGCCGTCGCTCGGGTTCGCCCCTCAGCCGACGGGTGGCGATGGCGTCAAAGGCGAGCTCGCAGCGAATCCAGCGCAGCAGCAGGCTGGGGTGCGCGACAAGCTGCCAGCGGACTGGATCACCGCGCTGCGCGGCGTGGCCGAGCGGGTCGCGCGCGACTTCATCGACTACGCCTCCCGCCGCGTGCTGCTCGGCAAAGGTGAGGGCCAGTCGAACCAAGATCAACTGCGCACTGCGCGACGCATCCACAGCGACGCCCTCGCGCGCGTCGATGTGCAGGCGCTCTTCACGCAAGAGCTGCAGCCGCGCGATGTGGCACGGCTGACCTCCTACTACGTCGAGCTAGCGGTCAACGGACCGCGTGACCGCGTCGACCCGCTCTGCGCCCCTGCCGCGCTTGGCGAGCACAACATCTTTGGTCACCGCCGCAACGGGCGAAACGAAGATGTCGCCGGCTTCGACAACCTCGACGCAGCGTCAACGACCGCGTTCGCGCCGCCGATGCAGCCCCGGTCCCTCTTCGCCTCCCCTCACCTCCTCCCAATGCGGAAAGACAGCCTGCTGTCAGCAGCCACATCCAGTCATGTGCGCCGCGCCGGACTGCTGCATCTGGTGCTGGAGCAGTGCGTGTCGAACGTGCTGCAAGACCTGGTCGGGGACACGGTGGGCTGGCTCTGGACCGCCTGCCTGCAAGCAGCACCGCCGGGAGCCGCACCGAATGGCACGCTGTAGCAGCTCCCTCCCTCCCTTCGTCTCTCTCTCCCTCTGCACTGTAGGTATACACCGCCACACGCGCACACTCGTCACGTTGTTTTCCCTCGGTCGACGTCAGCCGGGGCCTCACCGCGGCCTCACGTCTTCGTCCATCAGCACATCCTTTACCTCCCGACAGTTCAGCGAAGGATGCGACGCAACCGTGGAGCCGCACCGAAACGAGAGGGAAGCCGCAGAAGAAGGAGCGGCGGATGTGCGCGGGGGGGGGGGAGGATGTGGAAGTGTGGGTGGGTGGACCCCAACGCTCTCTGGCGGGGGGAGGGGGGACTCTCGCCCATCTCTCCCGCACCCGCCTGCTCGACGCCGCGCGAACACCGATGCCTCAGTGTGTCCTAAATCCCTCCCTCTCCCACGTCTCCCCCGTCTCCCCCTCCTTCTCTTTCCAGCTACACCCCACGCACGAGGAGCAGTGTTCTCAGTCAGCGGCACAGATACGCACACAGCCGAGAAACTCTTCACCGCTCCCTCCCCCACCTTCTTCCTCCCTTGTCTTCTCTATCGGGAAGGGCCCAGCATGGACTCCTCCGCCGGGGGCGATGCGGGTGTGGGCCCCAGCAACAGCGTTGCGAAGGTGCCTGGAGTTGGCACCAGCTCGAGCAGTGCCTCAACGGACCCGTTCAAGTATCTCGCAGAGCACATTCACAAGCGCGTCGCCATCTCGCTCCTGCCAGTCGACGACGACGACGACGGTGCAGTGGTGCGTGGCACCTTGCTGAGCGTCGATGACCTCTGCAACGTGATGTTGCAGCACTGGTCAAGCACCGGCGCAATGAGGCTTGACGGCAGCGTTGGCAATGGTCGGCAGCAGCAACAGCAGCAGCCCCGCAAGCGCGCTCGCCTCGATGCCGCTGGTGGTGGCGATGGGGAGGAGAGTGTGCGACTCATCCGGGGTGCGCAGATCGTGTCCATCTCTCTCCTGCCGGCGTAAGGCGGTGTGCGTGCGGGATCGAGAGCACAACATGGTTGTGTGCGGTGGCAAGTCTGCTCCATGCCCCTCCCCTCCCCCCTTCTCTCTCTCTCTCACCCCACCTCTACATTCTACGGCGGTGTGGATAACTCGTGCCTCACGCTGCGATGAGCGCGGCTTCAGTGGATGCTGCTGTTAGCGGACCTCGGCATCGCTGCTCGCACTGCCAAGGACCACAGGACAAGGGTGGAAAAGGCGTGGCGACGATACTGCCCGTGCTTAGGTTCGCGTGTGAAGTCGCCCAAGACACAGACCCTTATGAGCTTCTCCATCTCCACGCACTGCGGGTGGTGGTCCCCGTTGAGAGAAACCCGCATGCGCCCATCCGCACGCCGTTGCGCGCTGGCATGCTCGGCCACGGACGCGACACATATTAATTTCCGTCCGCGTGCCCTTCATCCGTCCATCTCTCTCCCTCCCTCCCCCCTCCCTCCTCTACTCGGCGTCTCGCCCATGGCGCGACCCACCCACGCATTCCTGCTGACGCGGATGACGATGGCGGGGTGGCGCTGCCGTGCGCGGTGACGACAACGATCGCCGTACGTGTGGTGGTGGTGGTGATGGTGCTCGCGTGCTTTTCGAGGCGCATCAGCAGTGGCAGCGCCAGCGCGTCTCGCCACCTTCCTCCCCCCCCCCCCCCGCTCTCCCCCATCCGTTATATACACGCGCGCATCCATCGACACCGAGCCTACGCGCAGTGCAGCACGAGACCACCTCGTCCACACACACACACACACACAACCTCTCCCTGCACTCCCCTTCCCCTGCAGCCATCGAGCGTCACCACCGCCTATAAAAGGGTGAGGTTCTCCTACAGTTGCCGATCCGCTGCTCCAAAGACCAGAGAATCATTCGTGAGGACAACGCGTCCGTAGCAAGCATCCCCTCTCCCGGCGCCGCGTACCCACCCCTCTGCACGCAGCCGCACACGCGCACGTGCAGAGCGAGGGAGAAGAGCAGGAGCGAGAGAGGCGCATACACACACACACACACACACATAGACACAGCGCGCGCGAGAGGCAGAGAGATTGACGGCTTGCACTAGTGAACCGACGGCGAGATAGCGACAGACAGCGGCAGACAGGCATCGCAGCGGTCTGCGAAGGTGGCGCGTTTTTGGACGGGCTCGTCTTGCTCGCCATCTTCACCCAGGCACCCCCACTCCCACCCCCCTTCTCGCCTGGCCTCTGCCGGTGGGGTCATCTCTGAGCCACTACGACCGTCATCACCACCGACTCCACTCCCATGCACGTTGCGGTGGGGCCGTCGCCCCTTTGCGCGTCCGAAGAGGCCATGCGGGCCAGCGGCCCCACCCCGGCGCGGCCGACGGGCTTCCAGCGCTACCAACGCCAGCACAAGGTGGGCGAGGGGTCGTATGGCAAGGTATTTCTGTGCACCGATGTCGTCGAGGGCGGCACCGTCGCTGTGAAGACGAGCCAGTGGAACTCCGGCGAGGAGGGCCTCTCCGTCTCCTCGATTCGCGAGGTATCGCTCCTGAAGGAGATACGCCACCCGAACGTGGTGCGGTTGTTGGACCTCTTCACCGAGGAGAAGAAGCTCTGCATTGTGTTCGAGCGCATGGAGAAGGACCTGCGCAGCGTTCTGTCGACCCGGCAGACCCCTATCGTGGGCAGGAAGCTGAAGCACATGATGTACCAACTTCTCAGCGCCCTGCACGCCTGCCACAGCCGCCGCGTCGTGCATCGCGACATCAAGCCCGGCAACATTCTTGTGAGCGCCGACGAGCAGACGGTGAAGCTCGCCGACTTTGGTATGGGGCGTGCCTTCGGCCTTGCCATGCAGAGCTACACCTACCGCATCGCCACGCTCTACTACCGTGCACCAGAGGTGCTGCTCGGTGATCGCTACTACCTGCCCTCCGTGGACATGTGGTCTATGGGGTGCGTCATGGCCGAGCTGGCGCTGCGCCGCGCTCTGTTCCGCGGCGAGGGCGAGTATTCGCAGCTGATCACCATCTTCGGTATTATGGGGACGCCGAACGAGCGCGTGTGGCCTGGCGTGTCACGGCTGCCGCACTACAACGCTGAGTTTCCAAGCTGGGTGCCGACATCACTGGAGAAGCACATCCCTACCCTCGATCCGGAGGGGATAGCGCTGTTGAAGGCGATGCTGCGGTACGACCCACAGCGCCGTATCACCGCGTTGCAGGCGATGCAGCACCCATTCTTTGATGACGTGCGAGACGAGTGCGAGGCTCGGTTGCAGCAGCAGCACCAGCAGCAGCCGTAGTAGCACTGCCGCAGTAGCTGTGGTTGGGGTAGCTGTCATGACCTCGGCATCGGAGAAGCCTCCCATCTGAGGTAGAGGATGTAGCAGCACCTGTGCTCGTTGAGGGCGAAGGTCGCAGAGGGCGTAGGCGGGGTGGCGTGACGACGGCACAGACGGGCTACTCCGCCATTCTCACTCATGTGCGTAGAGCGCGTCGCACGGCCTCTCACGCTTCTCTGTGTGCCTGTACACGGATGAGGCTCGTTGCGTGGCTGCCCGTCCATCTCTCCCCTCCTCCCCTCCCGCCCCCTCCCCGCCAGGGCGGACGCGGCCTTGCGCACGACGGGCTCATGGCCACCACCACCACCACTTCTATAGAGCTCTTTAGCGCCATTTTTCTTGCTTTTGGGGGGGAAGGGGCGGTGACGAGGACCGAGCGTGCGCGTGGGGGTGCAGTGGGGGAGGGGAGTGGCGTAGAACTCCGCCTCCTCTCTTGCAGAAACACACACACACACACGCACGCACACACTTTCCCTCCCCTCCCCATCTCTCTTGCCGCTCGACGGCACACGCACGCGCCTCCGTCACGGACCGTTTTGTCGGACCCCCCCCCCACCCTCCCCTTTGTGTTGGTAGATGCGGTTGCCGGTGACGCTGAGATCGCGAAAGACGACGTACACAACTCGCAACAGGAGCCGGAAAATGGGGGGCAGGGGGAGGGACGGGGACGCCAACGCCTAACGATACGGAGAGATGGAGCGCGCCAGGGCGCACGCTCGGTCCTCGTCACCGCCCCTCCCCTTCCTTCGCTGCCCTCTCTCTCTTCTTACGTTCAAGAGCGAGGACGGATATCTTCACTTCACGGGGCGGCTCGAGTCGGTTCCGCCGTCGTATGATGGGGGGAGGGAGCGAGGCGGGGAGAGAAGGTGTGAGAGAGACGCGCGTTCGGGTACAGGGACTTCCTGCCGTTTGCGGTTCCCGATCTTGGCCGAAGGGACAAGCTCGTCACCACCACTGCCGCCGCCCTCTCTCGCCAGCGCGCCGCTTTTCGCTGTGGCTGCCTGTTCCTTGCTTTGGTTCCGGCACCGACTAACGCCCTTTTACCACCCCCCATCCCTCCGTCTTGCTTTCGGCTTCCGCTGCACAGCGCTACTCATTCATCCATCACCGCCGCCGCCGCCACCACCACCACACGACGACCACCACCCGTCCTCCTACCTTATCGAGCACCCTGCTCTCGCTGCTCACTGCTTTCTCTCCCTCGCTTCGTTTTCCCCGCTTGACACACGCAAGCGCAGGCACGCGCACATATCGGCTGTGCCCCTGTTAGCGTCATCCGTTGCTGTTCAGCTGCGTCGGCACCCCAAATGGCCCTCATCGCCTCCTGCAATGCCTTGTACTTCCCGCGCGAGCTACGGGATAACGTGCTCAAGATGCGGTGGAACGCGCAGGACGCGCCGCTCGAGCCGAACACAAGCGTGATTTTCAAGGTCAAGTGCACGGCGCCGCACCTGTTCCACGCGCAGCCACGCTATGGCGCACTTCTCCTCGCCGACCCCACCGGGGCCGCAACGCCGAGCTCGAATCAGACGGCAACGATCACGTTCAGCCTTCGCGGGAGTCACAGCGGCGGCGCCGGGGACGTCTCCCCGACGGACGTGAGCCGGCAGACCGCGCCGACGACGACGCGCACATCGCGGGCCTCGAGCGCCACGCCGGGCGGCCCAGCGTATCAGGAGCGCTTCGCCATCGAGTACGTGATGATCAAGTCGGAGCCGCTCGCCTTTCAGCAGATTTTGAACAGCGTCGCCGACGCGGCGCGCCTGACGGAGGTGGTGAAGAACATGTGGTCCCTCGTCGCCTCCGGTGCTATCCCGCGGGCACACCTCGGCGTTCAGGCCGGGATCAACCTGAAGGTGTACATGGAGAACGTGGTGCTGCAGCACAGTGACCCGGCGCCGAGTGGCGGCAACGAGGCCACGAAGATTGTCGTTCCGCCCGAGGCTTGCCTCGTTGTGCCGATGGCGTCGGAGCGGCACGGCCGCAGCGCCAAAGACGTCACCTACCGTGCCCGTACCCAGCCGGGCTTAGACCCATCCCCGCGTCTTTACAGCGGTGGCGACGGTGCGAACCACCTAGGCAGCACCTCCTCTGTCTCGCGACGCAAGCCCGCGGATGAGCTACGCGCCCTTCGGGAGGAAATCGACACAATGCGGCGCGAGTCCGCCACACCACGCAGCACGGCCGGCGGCAGTGTGCTCCACAACTCCTCGCCGTCCTCCAACACACCGAACAGCAAGCCGCGTGGGCAGGAGGGGGCCGCAGCGATGGAGCCGCCCTCCGCTTACCATGCTGCCGGCGACAGCAGCTATGAAGACCTGATTATGAAGTTCGACCTGGGTGACGCGGCGAGTCGACCTGGTGCCCCAACTGCGCAGAAGCGAGAGGGCCTCAAGGTGTACATGGTGCTTCTGCTGATGGTCACCCTGTATGTGTGCCTGCTTTTTATGCGTCGCGGTGCAACACACGCCGAGGACGTCAAGAGCGGCAGCGGCAACGGCGCGGTTGCGGCGGAAGAAAGGTACGCCCTTCAGCTATCACCGAGGGAGACGCAGGTGCAGAAGTAGCGGACACACACACACACACAAACGCACGCACGCACACGCCGGCGTGCATGCGCGGGTGTGTCGTCGTGTGCCGGAAGCTGTGCGAGAGGAGAGGCCCAGAGAGCGGTCCACGGATCCAAGCGCACCTTCACCGTACACCTTTCATATGTCTGTGCGTCCCCGTTGGCGTGCATCGCCTGCTACCGCTGGCCTCCAGCCCCCCCCCCTCCATCACCAATGCCGTACACGGTACCCCTCACTGGCACACGGTAACGGCATCCAATCGTGTCGTTACTCCGTCTCACTCGTGACGTCAACGCTGATACCGTGCGTGTATGTATGTGTGTGTGGACGAAGCTCGACCGTGCGAGGTGAAGCGCGTGCCGCCGAACTTGTGAGTGGAAGTCGATCATCGGCCAGACAAGGTGGATCACGGGTGATGGCGTACACACACCGAACAAAAAGGTGCTGAGGGGAGTGGGGGAGGGGAAGCCGGAGGCGGGAGGTATCGGGCTGTGCGTTGCACGGTTCCGCGCATGCGTGCGCACGTGAATGGGGCGGAAACCCTCCCCTCCCTCCTCTCCCCCTCTTCACGCCCTCCACTCCTTCCGCCTTCGCACAGGCCACGCATGCGCGCGGGCGCGGAGTGGTGCAGCCGTGCCGTCCCGCCAAGCACGAAGCGCGTCCTCCTCACACACCGTGCGCAGAAGGCGAGGCATCGCTCGACTGGACTACCCCGCGCGCTTTCTGGGAAAGGAGGGAGGGGGGTGGGGGAGAACGTTGATCAGCTGATCGTCCAAGCTACTCGAGTGGGAACTCAAGCGCCACGCGGCAACGCTCTTCCGCAGCAGGGGCGCACCACTCATGCTCCCGGGGGGTGGGGGGTTCGCCGCCGTCTACGGGGGCAGACGTGTGGCAGATCGCGGCAACAGATGTGTCTGTCATCGGGCAAGCCATGGCTGAGATCAGGACGAGCATGGGCGGGGGTCGCCAAGCGCTTGCGCCACCGCGGTGGTGGAGGCCAACAATGCTCGCCGCAACAGCAGCTTCCTGTTCCTGCGCGGCGCCCTCCGCACGCCGGCCTGCCACTGTACCTCGCTGCAAAGGGCGGGTGCTCTACATGGAAGGGAGGCCCCGATACGTGGGGGACAGTGTCAAGCGGATCGGTGGGCGCAGGAGCGGGCCACGACACAGAGTGACTGCGGAACCGCGCGAGGCTATGATGTAGGGGCGTGCACACGGTCGCAGCTCAGCAGACAACTTGGCATTCTCCTGGCTCCGCAGTACGTATTCCCCGTTATGCGAGCGTGCCAGTGATACGGCACCCCACGCCACCTGGGTGGTGGTAAAGCTCCCTCGATATTCTCTCCCCCCGTCAGTGCTGGCCGCGGGATGGGGGGCTTGGAGCGCAGCTATGGTGGAAGAGGAACTGCTTGGAGCTCTAGACCGGTGCTGGGCCGTGTCCCGCTACACCCACCACCCCCACGCATCGCTATCCAGCGGGTCCGACAGGAATCGGCTATGCAGCTGACGTCGGGCAGCGCACAGGCCACCGCCCAGGTTGTTTCCTCGAGCCCCCTTGCCCCACCCCAACGCTGGGCGGACCGCTGTCAACGTGCGACGCATGCACGCACACGCACACACGCGGATGGGCCCAATCAAAATGCAGGGCGCATACGCCTCCCCCCCCCCCAATGGTGCGTACAAGGATGGGGAACAGGTAGATGCGGCCTGCGAGCGTAGCGAAGGCGCGGCGCACGTCGTCATCTCTAAAGCTGGCAGAAGGCTGACAAGCGCATGGGCAGCTAGCAAGCGTGCACCAGCAGCTGCACAGACCGAGAGGGGGGAGGGAGGGGAAGGTAGAAGAGAGTGAGCTGCGTTGCTGTACCGTGCGTTGGGTATCGGCCACCACCACTCCCCCCCCCAAACCCCTTCCGATGCCTCTCTGCACTGGTGTCTGGCGGGCATCGTCCCCGCGGCCTTTCGCCGCGCCCGTGTGTGTGTGGGTGTGAGCTTACCCACTGGTGCCTCGTGCCCCTCCTCCCTACTTTATCGCGGAAAGGGGAGAGTGGGAGTGGGGGGGGGGGGGTAATCGGGTGATTGGACGAGGCGGTGCCGTTGGCGCTACGACGAAGCCGTTCGACCACGTCGTCTCTCCAGCGCAACTTGCGGCCTGCCGCAGGCGCGATTTACTTTGGAACGCGTGCGCATGATGGGTGTCGCCACCGCCTCCTGCCCCTCTCTCCGCGTTCTTCCTCCGCATCACCACCTTCACGCCCACCACCACCCTCCTCCTCTCCACCCCCTCCCCTCCGACCTTGTTGCTTGCCTCCACTCGATCAACGCTTGGGGGGCAGTCTCACCGGTTGTTGCTGCCGTTGCGTACACGAGCGTGCGCGTGCAGAGGCGTTGCCCCCACCCCCTTCTCACCTCCCATTCGGAGGCGCACTTCCCACTCCGCCTGACCACGGCAGCGACGAAAGCCGAGCACTGGCCGACACAGCGGAACAGCAATGCGCACCGGCACCTCTGCCCGCGCGCCCTTCACGCACGGTGTTTCTGGCCGAGCCATCAAGACGCGCGTCAAGTCGAATCTCGGTCAGCCCTACGCGCAACGCTTCTACAACAACCTGTGGACGTACCGCGTGGCGCAGCTCACCACGTCGAACGTGCGCAGCATGAAGAAAGCCCGCATTGCCGTGGGCTTCGACAGCGGCGTCGGTGGTGGACACAGTGGCGGCGCATCCTCGCAGGATGGCAACGACGGCAGCAGCGGTGGCGCAGAGCTGCCAGTGAAGAGCGACCTGCAGCCACACGCTCTTCACAAGTTCACCGGCGAGGAGGACTGGTCCACCGTCATTGCGGTGCCGAAGAGCTCCGAGCATGTGCGCAACCTACAGGACTGCGCTAAGGGCAGCCTCATGATCGGTCACACAGACCCGCAGTTGTTTCACTGGTTCAAGGAGCTTGGTGCCCTGCCGCCGCGCTCGCTGCTGTCGGGGTCGATGGAGCTGCTGCGCGGTGACTTGCAGGCGGAGGCGTGGGAGCGGACGTTCTCGCGCCATCCGGTAATCCACCGCATTGCGCAAGACATGTGGGAAAGTGACGAGAGTAAGACAACCGAGGAGGCCGTGCACATCGCCAAGCGAGAGCAAGAGGAGGATGAGAAGCGCATGCGCCGCATGAGCAGCAGCGACTGGCGCGCCAAGTTCCGCGACCGCGAGCGCAACCCAACGCCTGCAGAGGACGAGGAGGCGCCGGTGTACGTGATCAAGCCGGAAACCTTCTCGCTCTTCCGCATAAAGCCGGATGTGCGGCTGTGGATGAACATTGCAGGGCAGACGCAGCGGGTATGGGATCCGGTGGTGCCCGACCCCGACCCGCTCTGTCGGTGCTCCCACCGCTTCATCCGCATGCTGAACCTGGGGCGGCAGAAGTTGGTGCCATCGCTGAACATGAACTACTCCCTGAAGCTGACGAACGCCTTCATCTTTGAGATCGACGACCACGGGATGTGGGCGATGGGCACGCAGGAGAACTTAGCGGACAAGAACGGCGTTGTGAGGGAAGAGTGGATGGAGTTGCGGCTTCACTTTGGCAAGAATCAGGCTATCACGACAGAGCAGGAGATGGAGTGGTGGGTGCGCGGGCTGACGAAGCTAGGTGCGCCGGAGTTGTCGCAGACGAACAGCAGCGTGGAAGATGCCGGCTTGAACCCCGAGGACTTCGAATATCGACATATTTGATGGGGGAAGGCGATGGGGGGTCAAGGTCGGGGTCAGGGTGGTCACAGGAAGCAGGCACACGCAATAGACCCGTGTAGCCGCACGCACCCTTTTGAGCCGCCACCCTTCCCACTGCCGTAGCCCTCCACCGCACCTGAACGCTGCCCATGCCCGTGCTGCTCACATGTATGGCACACAACCCGGGGGTGGCCGTGCTTTCCTTTTTCTTTCGACCCGCCAACCTACCCGCCCCACTCTCGCTCTCTCATGCACGGCGCGGACGTGGGTGGGCGCGCCCCTCGGGTGCGTGTCTCCCCTCGGCCCACGCCCAGAAAGCGGGCCGAGCGGAGGAGTGCCAGCGTATAGCCGTCTTGAACCACAAGGAACGCCCATGAGGCCTGTAGGCGGAGGAAGACACCTGCATGCACGTGTGTGTGCGTGTGTGCGTACGTGTATCCGCGCGACACCGATGGAGCGAAATCGGTGGTGCGCCATGCAAGCAGAAGCGTGCGTCATCCACAACCGCCGGTCTTCGCATGTCACAGCGTCGTCTGGCACGTACCCGCCGTCCTCCTCGTCATCTGCCCCCTCCTCTCTCGGGTCCTCTCTCTTCCTTCTCTCCCGCCCACTCCACCGGCATCGCCATCCATCCTCGCCACGGCCGGTGGTGACACACATACACACACGCACACTGCGCACAGAGCTGCTGCGTCGCTGCTGCTGTTATTCCAATCTCTCTTCGTCTTTCTTCTTCTAGCATCTCTCTTACCCCGCTCTCCGTGTGCACGGGTGTGCGTGTGTGCGTGTGCGTGTGTGCGTCGCATGTAACTTGCTCGGTGGCGCACCACAGCCTCCTAGCCGCTCTTCTTCTTTTGCTTTCTCTTGCTCTCCCGCAACACCCCCGCACGCGACGGTGCACGTGCAGTGGTGCGGTCGCGCCTCCCTCCCCCTCCCGCAGTGTGCACCGCCCGCCCAGCCGCATCTCGTCACCCCCCCCCGCCCCCCTCCCCCTTCCTGCTTGACTCTCCTTTCTCTTCCTCTCCCACGCACGCATCCGCCCGATCGACCCGCGCAGCCCTTCATAGACACGTGAGGCCTCACATAACACAAAAAGCGAGGCATGGAGCACTCCGTATCGAGTCGCTCTCCCAGCGGGCAGTGGTACCCGCAGCAGCAGCAGGCACCAGCCTTCCACAGAAACAGTTCCCAGCAGCAGCTGCAGTGGAGCCCCGTGTCGGGCACAGCGACACCGATGGTGATGGTGGGCGGCGGCGGCCAGTCCACCGCGGTGCCCGTCGGCACTGGCTCTGCCATGCTGGGCAACTCGGGCATGCTCAGCAGCGCCTCGGGGAACCTTTGTGGGCAGCCGCACATGCACTCTGGCATGACACCACACCAGCAGATGATGATTATGCAGAGCATGTACACGCCGCAGAGCCAGTGTTGTGCTCCCTGCTGCGGCACGCAAGAGTGTGGTTTCTGCCCGCGGCCTGGCGAGCCAGTCGACCCGTTCTGCTGCACGCCAAGGCGGCCGGATCAGGAGCCGAGATGGTGGGAGAGTGTCTACAAGTACTTTGACTGGACCTTCTTCCTCGCCTGCATCCTGTGCGTGCTCACGATCGTGGGGTTTGCGATGGTGATAGTGACCAGGAATCAGGACAACATCTTCGCCGCTTTCGGTGTCCACAACGCCACCGATCTTGACAAAGCAATGAAGCCGTACATCCGCTGGAAGAAAAACTCAGAGATCTTGCTAGACGGCAGCAATGGCACCTCCTCGGTCCTCGTGGAGGCAGTCGAGACGACCCTCTTTACCGCAGCGAAGGACGCCATGGGCGCCAAGGTGTTGGAGTCGAGCTTCCCTGCGCCAACCACGGTCCCGGCGTGCAAGTGCACACTGCGCAAGCTGTTTGGCAGCTTTGGTGAGCTATGTATGGAGGGCAACATGAACGCGAACACGTTCGCCGTGCAGCTGAGTTTCTGGAACGACTCGCGCGACACGCTGTGGATCCTGGCGATGGTGTACAGCATCTTAACGGTGTTGTACGCGGTGCTGCTCAATGTGCGCCGGAATGCGTCGGGTGCCAGCATAGAAGGCGCGCGCGGGTCGTCGTTCATGCTGCCGTCCATCACACCACAGCAGCAAGAGGAATTCGTGAAGATGACGCCACAGCAGCAGCAGGCCTTCATCCAGGAGTTCCAGCAGCAGGTGGCGACGGTGCAGCAGCAGAACCCTTCCGCCGTGTTCCCGTCGCAGCAGCCGCCAGGCGTTGGCTGCTGCGGCTCCAACAGGGGCATCGAGTTCTACGAGACGCCCTTCTACGAATTTGTGCGCTTCGCGTGGCTGTTCTCGGGGCTCACAGCGTTCGCGTGGACGTGCAACCTCTTTATATCCTTCTGGTCCTTCGCCTACTTCTACATTCGTGAAACCACGGGCCCGCTGAACACCTTCTGGACCGTCTACACGCGCAAGATGGAGGCCACTCTCATCGTTGTGACCGTCTTCCTCGCGTGGCCGCTCTGCAACTTCGTGCTGGAGCTGGTCGTCTTGGTCGCCCTGGTGCTCCCGTGGCTCGTCATCCGCTCCACTTGGAAGCGGGGCATTCAGATGTACCGTCCAGCCCTGCCGCCCTCGCAGCTGCCCGCCTACATTCGCGCCGACATGTTCTTCATGGACTTCCAGGATGTCAAGCGGCTTGGGTTTTCACGACAGGCGTGGATCATACTGACCAACTCCGAGCAGCCCTTCTTCGAAGGCTGTGAGGACCCCACGGTCGACAAGGATCCCGCCATGACGCAGCTGATGCAGCAACGCATGCAGTGGCGGCAGATGATGGCATCCATGCTGCCTCCCTGGATACAGCAGCAGCAGCAGCAGCAGATGTCTGTGATGAGCCCCGGTGGCGCAGGCATGATGATGTCAGGGCAGGTGGCACCACAGCAACGGCCGTTTGACTTCGGTGGGGCGGCGACCCCGCCGGCCACCTCGCTGATGCAGGCACCGGGGCAGTACCCTGTCGAGGATGGCGAGCACAGATCTCACAAGCGCCGCCGCCATCACAGCACGCACGATCACCGGCACACCGATCCCCTAGGGGCGGCGTCGATAGAGCAGACATCGGCGGGCCTCGGTGCAACCGGGAAGGAAAACTCGACCCGCCACCGTCACCGTCGTCACAGCCACCACCGCAGCCACAGCCGCAGCAGAAGCAGGGGTGTCTTCGACGGTGGCGTGTCGCAGCCGCCGGTCTCCGAGGCTGCCGTGGAAAACGGTGCCGGCCCCACCGCTGATGGGGCACCCCGGCGTCGCCGTCGTCATAGCCACAGCCGCAGCCACAGCCGCAGTCACAGCAGGGCCGCCGCTGGCGATGACCCGAGTGCGTTGGCTGTTGCTGCGCCCCGCAGCACGGGTGACGCGGTGCAGAACGGTGTGGCGGCGGCAGCGGCGGCGACGGCCGACTTAGACGCCATCATGCAGCTGTAGCCAAGCTCTGTGATGAGCACGCGTGGTCGCCTTACGAGTGGCGCTGCATCCCTACACGTGTTCGCCTCCGGCCCTCGTGCGTGCTGCTGGGCCTGCATGACGCGAAACCGCCTCCGCTACGTTGGATACCGCCGGCGTGGCTTCCATCGATGGTTGATAATCGCAGCAACGAGGCCGAGAACGTCTAGAGCACATATACGACGTGAGCGGCGTGGGTGAGTGAGTGAGTGGGTGGGTGGGTGTGCGCACCGCTAGAGCTCTGGAGGTGGGGGGAGGGGGAGGGGGGTGTTGGGTCGGGTCGGGTTGGAGAGAGGTGCAGAGGAGAGGTGACCGACAAGACGAAGGCAGTGCGCGTGTCTTTGTGTGTCTGTGTGTGTGTGTGTGTGTGCAGCAGCAGAGGCCAAACGACGGCGATCAAAGCCCTTCTTGGTGTCACGCACAGCCGCACCCCCTTCTTCTCCCATGCTCCTGTGTGTTCCACAGCCGCCGCCCCATCTCTGCCTGCCCGCCTCCCTCCCTTCCGTTGGACGACCCTCCTCACCACCACCCCCCCCCAACTCCACGTGGGGGTGGCCGCCGTTAACTTTCCATGTCCTCCTTCCCGTCTATACCCGCATCTTCCCCCGTGCTTCGACTTCCCCGGCTTACTTCGAACTGCTGCCGCTGCTCAGCGTTTACGGGTCTTGCGCGTGCACGGCCTGCGCGCTGGATGGGGGGCAACGGATGAGGGATAGAGGAGTGTGACAGCTTTCCTTCAAGTGTGCTGTGCATCGCACGGATGCAGCACCTGCCGGAGCACACTCCCCCTCACACAGAATGCACGCAGGGGGTGGCGAGGCGGCTGTCTACGCGTGCATCCATGCGCCCCCCCCCCCTCCCCGCACCCCGTCCTCTGACCCTCCTCCTGGGTGTCCGCGTGCTCACGCTTGGCTGCCAAGCCACGCCGCCGGGTGCATATACACGAGGACGTAAGAACGGGTGTGCGTGTGTGTCGGAAGAATAGCTGGCGATGACGCTGTCGGGCATGCAACAAAAGCATGTGTTGTGCAGCAACAAGTCAGGGGAGGGGGGAGGGCTGGCGGTGTGTGCGTGTGGAGAGGAGCAGACAACTGGAAGGCGGTGACGGTGCGCATGACGCTGTTATAGAGCCGTAATAGATGGGACGTAGAGGTACGCAGAGAGAGTGGCGCGGAGAAGGGGCGGGAGAGGAGGAGGAGGAGGAGGGTGGAGTGGAGTGGAGTGGAGTGGGGTGGGGGGAGAGGGGGCCAACGCCAGCGAGTATATCAAGGTCTCTCCCACCCTCCCACACACACACACACATATATATATACGCACAGACATGCGCGTTGCCTTCGCGCGTACCCTTCCTCTGCCCCCTTTCCACTCCACTTCAACGGCGCGTGTGCGGTTATTTTTCTGATTTTTTTTTGTTCAACGACGCTAACGAATTCCGGCGTTTGGTCGCCGGTCACCGACATCCGCAGCCACGACGACGACGACGTCCACCGCCACCACAATCTCCCCCTCCCCCCCCTCTTCCTCCTCCCTCTCCGCGAAGGTGCCGCACATGCTGCGGACACGCTTGTGGAGAGAGAAGGGGAGAGAAGGACGGGAAGACGATCTCGCTGTGGCACCAGTGATGTCCGTTGCACGCGTGAGCAGCGGTGTGCGGTGTGCAGGGAGGTGCTGGGTGTCACGTATACGCATGTGTCTGCCACGCAGCGTTTCCTCCTTAACTTGCTGTATTGTTGGTTGAGCGGACGAAGAGGGAAGGATGGATGGATGTGGAATGTGGGATGTGGGTTGTGTGTGTGGTGGGAGCGGGGAGGGATGGGCCGCCGTTGGCGCGTATCTTTGGTGGTCTCTGCCTGCCTGTCTGTCTCTCCTGTGCATCCTCGGCCTCTGTCAACGGTGTGGGAAGAGCGGGTGTGTGTGTGTGTGTGTGCGGGCATACACACACACCCGCTCCCCCCCCCTGCCCCCTCACGCTCCGCTTAGGCTCGTGTGCTGTCTGTCGTCTTTTTTGCTTTTGCTTATTTTCTTCCGCACCCTCGACCTGTCCTTTCACAGGCGCCCCGCCGCCTCCTCCCTCTCTCTCTTCCCTCATGGCTGTGTTTCGGGGCGGAGGGGAGGGGGGGACCAGGGCAGCCTGACGTTCTCTCGCATGCTATTAGGGAAGCGGGACGCAGCACCAACGAGCCAACCGTCCAGCCCACTCGTGTGCGTGTGCGTGTGCGTGTGCGTGTGCGCGTGCGCGCGCCAGCTGGGACGGACCTCTCCTCCGCGGAAAAGACATGGGCGCTGCGGGGAGGGGGAGCAGAGTCAAGGAGAAGTATGTATGCGTCCTCATGCGCGTGTGATGCCGCCATCGTAGAACTCCGCCGCCACCGCCGCCGCGGCCATTTCCTGTGTCTGAGCGGGTTGTGCCCCACCGCCACCTCCCCTCCCCGACACTCATCTTCATCATCTCTCTCTCTCGCTCTCTCGGTCAGCAACACGCGCACGCGCTCACACACGCCAAAACACACACACACACACACACACAAGCATACAGGCACAAGGTGCTGGAGAGACGTCAGGGAGTAGTTTCAAGGATGCAGCCGCATCCTTCATGGCGTATCTACGTCGGCGATGACGTCGACGCTAGCGGCACTGGTGCCGCTCCTGCTGCTGCTGCTGCGAACAAGACGAACACTCACGCATCGCCCAACATGGAGGAGGATACGGCGCGCTTGCTCGACTCGGCGTTCGAGCGGCGTGCCCGCTATACCCTACAGACCCTTCCAGCGAGGATTCGCCAGAAGCCGTCGGCAGCGCCGTCACCCGTGCTGCGCTGGCTGCTGCAGCACCGTGTGGACGAAGGGCAGAGAAGGATGGCGCAGGAAAAAATGATCCCCGGTGCGACGGACCAACCCAGCGCCACTCCTGCGCCTGCGCCGTCGCCCACCGTTGCTGCAACATCAGGATGCGCTTCGGCAGCAGCAGCAGCAGCAGCAGCAGCAGCGCTAGCGCGCCGCGGTGTCGGGCCGAAGGACCCGTTGGTTCAGCGCCTCCTGAAGAAGCAGCAGAAGGCAGCCACACCCGCCGCGCCAAGCAACGCCACCAATGCCACTGTCTCAACCGTTCTCAGCGGCAGCACAAGCGCGCCCATGTCGTGTGTGTCGCACTGGGCGCAGCGCCCCTTCTCTGCCATGACGTCCACCAGCTGGAAGGTATTCCGGCAGCAGCTGGGCATCACCGTCGAGCTGGTGGCGCCGACGCAGCCGCCCACGGAGAGCAGTAGCCCCAGCGCAGTACAGCCGGGTAGTTTTCTTAAGACATTGCCTCCAGCCGATACGCTACCGGCGATCCGCTGCTGGGAGGAAGCCCAGCTGCCGTTGTCGCTTGGCCGGTGCGTCACGCACGCGTACGCGCTGCCGACGGCGGTGCAGTCACAGTGCGTGCCGCTCGCACTTCTCCCGCGGCCCGCGCTTTCGGTCACGGGAGCGGACAGCGGCGGTGTGGCTGGTGCAGCTACGGCGGCGGTGCTTGGCATGGACATCCTCGCAGTAGCGGAGACCGGTAGCGGCAAGACTGCGGCGTACCTCGTGCCGCTGCTGTACCACGTGCTGTGCCGTGCACCAAAGCTGCTGGGCCACCCCGACCGGATCTCGCTGGGGCCGCTGAGCGTGGTGATTGTGCCGACGCGCGAGCTGGCAGAGCAGGTGACAACGTCCTTTCTGCAGCTGTGTGGCCAGGCGCCGACTGCCTCCATGTACAGCAGCGACGGGGGCCACATCTCGCAGGACACCATCCGCGCCTGGGAGGCACACGAGTTGGATGTGAGCGGCGCCAGTGGTCACGATCGTGCGTCCTCTGTGGCCGTGGCGGGGGCGGTGCGAAATCGTCTCAGCGAGCTGCGCGTGGTCAAGGTGGTTGGTGGCGAGAATCGCGATGCGCAGTACGCCGCCCTCGCACGCGGCGCGCACTGCGTCGTCGGCACGGTGGGCCAGCTGCAAATGCTCCTCGAGGACCGCCTGCTCTCGCTTGGCAACACGCAGTTCGTCGTGATGGACGAGGCAGATCGGATGATCGACGAGCAGCAGGAGGAGCGACTCACTGCAGTCCTGGAGCGGTGCCCGCAGCCGCGGCAGACAGTCATGTTCACGGCGACACTGAGTGTGGCCTGCGCGGCAGTGGCGAAGCGGTACCTCGCCAAGGCCGGCTATTACCTGGTGCGCACGCCGTATCGGTGCGCCTCGATCCGCCAGTCCTTCGAGCTGGTCGCCGACACCGGCGCCCCGGCCACGGGTGCTGCAGAGGACCCCGTCACCGCCGCGGCTGGCGCTGCGACAGCAACGGCAGAGGGGCGGAAAAAGAAAACGTCCCGGCAACAAGGACACACCGAGAAGGGCGAGGCGCAACCGTCGCAGCGGCAGCGCCTCCTGCACCCTCTCATACACGCCCAGAAATTTGTGCGGTTGGTGGCGTGGCTCGTCTACGGCACCGGCCCGATCATTGTCTTCGCCAACGAGAAGTCGACGTGCGACGCGCTGTGGGAGGAGCTACGCGCCGAGGCGGAGCACCTGGACGCGCAGCAGGAATACTACACAATCGAGGACATTGTCGGCCCGCCGCCGGACGGCTTGTCGTTTCGCGAAGACACCGCAGGCGGTCAAGGGGCGACGTCGTCCAGCGCGGCGGCGCGGCGCACGCCGACGTTGGCGAACCTAACCTCCGTTGCCGTCGTGCACTCGGAGCTGTCGCAGACGGAGCGGCGCTCTCTCGTGGCGCAGTTCCAGCGGCGTCAGCGGCACGTTCTCATCACGACAGACCTTCTTGCTCGGGGCCTTGACGTGGCAGGGGTGACGCTGGTGGTCAACTACGACGTGCCGTGGGCAGCCTCTGCCTCGCCGAGCGACGCCGTGACGCTCTACATCCACCGCATCGGGCGTACCGGCCGTGCTGGCTCCACCGGCGTCGCCGTCACCTTCGTGACGTTGCCTGCCGCGATGGTGCAACGGGCCGAGGAGGTGGCGAGGGAGGAGGCGAAGGACGGTGCGCCGAAGCAACCCGAAGGCCGCACGAAACCGCCCACCGCAGCCCCCCGTGTGTATGGCGACGAGGATGACGACCTCGCCGCCCTCGGTGAGCTCTTCGACGGCGACATGCGTAATGTCTGTATGGCAGGGGCAGCGGCGCTATCCACCACTGCCGCAGACAATGCCAGCGGCCGTCGCCGCCGCCGCGGGGACGACGACAGCGACGACGACGACACGGAGGTGGACGGCAGCGACGACGACGACGCCAACAAAAAAGACGCCACCGGAAATACGACCAACACCGCGAGTCACAACGGCAATGGCATGCGGAAGCCGCCGAGGAAGCGCCACAAGCGCTCGGCCGCCACCTTCGCCAGCGACGCCGCCGTGCTGCGGCCCCTCTGGTCCTTCCTCGTCGAGTGCGCCGAGGGCGAGGGCTGCCGCGACGGAGCGGCGGCACTGCGGCGCGGCACGTACGCAAAGATCAGTCTTCCGCCGACGTTGGGCTGCATCATGGCGCAGCTCTCTGCCACCTCCCAGTACGGCCGCATTACCCTGTGACAAGCGTGTGTGGAGGGGGCGTGTGCGCGCCTGCACACAGCCTCCCCCCCTCCCCCTCGCAAGCCTTCCCTACCACTGTTGAGGAAGTCGCGCGCCTTGGCGGGAGAAGAGCCGGGGTGCGACAGTGGCGCGGAGGAGACGGCTGGTCTGAGCCCCTCTTGCACGCGCCGCGCCCACTCACAACCTCATCTTCGCCCCACACAACCAAAAGACAAGGTCCGTAGCCAAACACGAAGGGGGTTCAGCACGCACAGGGCACACGTGCGCGCGTGGCGGCGCAAGCGCGCCTCCCTCGCATCCACAACGGGGGCGTGTGTGTGCGCGTCTACCTGGACTCGGTCCATCTGCTCGATTTACCACCACCAACACCATCACCCCTTCGATGATGTGCACTCATCCCTTCCTCCGCCTCCCCTCCCTCCCTCCCTCCCTCCCCCGGGGGACTGACGCTCGCACGCACGCACAGCTAGCCGTGCCGCGCATCAAGTAGTCGCCCCCCCCCCTTCTTCATTTTGCTGCGGCTGCTGCTGTGGAAGGCTGCGGGGCTCCATCAACCTCACCCTGTGCGCCACCGTCCCCCCTCCCTCCTCTCCCCTATCTTCAAACGACTGCCTGATCCCCTGCCCTGCTGCTTCCCTCACGAGCGAGATGCTGCTGAGGCACATCGATAACGTAGAAGAGCGCTTCGACCAGGCGCTGCAGCGCGTGCGCGACGGGGTGCACCGCCGCAACGCCGCCCTCAACGACATCCGCCAGTCCATCCACGCCGAGAGCGAGCTTCACACGTCTCTGCGCGAGATCAGCAACGTGCAGTACCGGCTCATGCCGCAGTACGTGCACCGCAGCGCAGCACTGGCGCGCACCGTCGCGGCGAACGCGTCGCTGGCGGAACGCAGCTCGAAGCGGGTGCGACGGCTTGACGCGCTGCTACAGCGGGTGCAGCACACGTGTGCCATCGTGGACGCCATGACGGCGATGGAGAACGACGTGGCGCAGATGTCGTCTGTCCTGGACTCGGGAGACGTTGAGCATACACTTCAGCTCCTGCACTCGTACGAGGCAGCACAGCGTGTGCTGACCTCAGCCTCTCCCGCCACCGCCGTTGCTGCGGAGGCAAAGGCACCGGAGACGCGCACTGGCGGTGGCGCGTCCTTGCCAGCGTCGTCAGCAGCGGGTACAGTTTCGAACGCGGCACCCGCCAGCGACGTCATGCGCCACGCTCGAGCAGCCGTGCAGGCGCGCCTGCTCAAGATGATTGAGGAGGCGGTGCAGGTGAACGACAAGCTGGCCATCATGAAGGGGACGAAGCTGCTAGCGGAGCTGGGCGAGGGCGCAGTGGCGTCGCGGCTGTACAGCGACTGGATCGCTGATCACACGATTGCCGCGCTGGCAAAGCTCATCGATAGCGAAATGAGGAAGATGGAGGACTCGGCGACGGTGGCCATGACGCACCTCGCACTCGTCTCGCAGTGCCTCGACAACGTCGCCGCCGCGTTCGAGAGCGACGAGGAGTTCACGTATGAAGCCTTCGGCGCGCAGGGGCCGCTGGCGCTGCTGGCGAAGCTGCACAGCCACGCCACTGCTCGATGTGTGCCGGTGCTGAGCGACTTTATCGAGCGCCGCAAGGACGTGCTGGCTCAGCTGGAGAAGCACGCGTCGGCCAGCGACGGTGTCAGCGGCGCTGGCGTCACGGCCAGTGGTGCCTCTCGCGCGTTGCCCCCGTCCATGAACGCCGCTGCTGGTGCCAACGTCAACGCCGTGGTAGCCACTGCCCGCCGCGCGGACCAGACGCTAGAGGAGATCAGCCACATGGTGTCGTGCGGGCATATCTATCTCACCTTCGTGGAGCGCAAGCAGACGGAGTACGAGATGCGGATGAAGGCGGCGGCGGCGGCGGCGGAGAGCGGCAGGGAGGAGTCGACCTCGACGGCAGCCGCGGGCCAGGTCGTCGTGGGCAGCACCGCCGACAGCCTCTGGCGCACCAGCGACAACGCCCTCCTCAACTCCATGCAGGACATCCTAGCCCTCTACGTGCCGCTGCAGACGACGTACTTCACAATCGCCTACGACCAAGCGGTCGACCTGCAGCTGCGTGCGATCCGTGACGCTGCCAAGGAGGCGGCAGCCGCGGCAGCGCGTGCCGGCGGTGGTGATGCCTCGCGTACGGCGGCAGGAACTCGACACGGCAACGCGTCCGCTGCACTGGTTTCTGCGCCATCGGCGGCGAGCTTCATGTCGGGCCTGCAGAGTCTGTACATGGTCGCCGCCAGCAGCGCTGACGAGCTCATCGCCGCCGTCGGCGTTGGCGGAGGATCTGCGGGCGCCGCGGGCGGTGACGCCTCTGCGGCGGCCTCGGAGAAGCTCGCGTCGTTCTGGTACTTCACCCACAACGGTCACGTCACTCTGCCCGATGACATCTTCTTTGTGCTTCGCATGGCCATCCACCGCGCCATGAACACCAAGTCGTCACAGATTTGCTCCGCCGCCGTCATGTCCGCCATGGACGTGGTGCAGTCGCGGCTCCTGCCAGAGATCGAGTCGCACACGAGAATCGCGGGCGCAGGTAGCCACGCCGGGACCGGCGGCGTGGCGTCCAACTCGTCTGCTGCCGGAGGCCGGCGACGTGCCGGCGCAGCACCGCACGGCGGCTTCCTGACACCTGACGAGCTGCACTGGACCGTCGCGGCGCAGCGGACGGCGACGTACCTGCAGCGCATGGCCGACGAACTGCAGCAGCTGGGCGAGGCGACCTTCTCCGCGACGCCGCACGATGTGACGCGCTTCCGCGAACTTGCTGGTAACATGCGCACGCTGGGAAGGACTCTGCAGGACAAGCTAATTCCTGCCTGGCTCGATGCCTTCGCGAACGTGTGCTGCGACAGCGTGCTGCCGCCGCACATGGAGCGCTTCGCCGCCGTTTCCTATGACATGGAGGAGGCGGTGTACTACCATTACGAGCTCAACGACGTGTGGGTGCAGGCGTGCTTGGTAGACCTCGGCGCCGGGCTTCAGTACCTCCATCAGCACCTGGCCGATGCGAAGCTGTTCGATGCGCTACTCACGGCGATGGCGCGGCGGGTGGCGACTGAGACCAGCAGCGTGCTGCACCGTAAGCGCGTCAGCCTCTTCGGCGCGCTTCAGGTAGATAAGGACGTGCGTGCGCTGCGGGGCTTCTTTGTGGAGCGGGCGCAGAACGATCTCAGCCCAATCCGCGAGGCGTTTGCGGCGCTCAGCTTGACGGCGACGCTGTTGCTCTCCGACAAGCCGACGGACGCGCTGGAGGAGGCGGCGAACACGGCGCTGACGGCGGATGAGAAGAAGAAGGTGCTGCTCATGCGCGTCGGGTTCCGCAAGGAGGTTGTGATGGCGCTGCCGCTGTGACGTCTTGGCGTACGTGCCTGCGTGTCCGGGCGTATTATGTTCTCCTGTGCCGCTTCTGTGTGTGTCGCGTGCACGCATGCGTGCTCTGACTCCCTCACTGCGTCTGTGTCTGTGGCTGAGGCGAGTTACCGTTGTGGGGCACTGATGCACGCGTGTGCGCCTGTAGGCGGGCCTGAGCGCATCAAGGCGACGATGTGCGGTGAGCAAAGCACGGCGTGATGGGAAGAGGAGGAAGGGGGTCTGTCCCCTCGAGAATGGATGCGAGCGGGCTGATAACCCGCGCGTGTCCATCTTCTAATGTCGCCTCCTGCTTGGTTCACCACCACCACCACCACCGCCACCTGTCACAAGACAACACAGCGCGCTAACACCTCCTAGCCCCTCCTCCTCCTCTCTCCTCTCTCTCCGTGACTTCACCGCCCTCACCTGTCCCTTCTCTCTGCCTCCGTTGTTGGTGTGCATGCGCTGCGTGCGAGGAGCGTAACGGTCGTTCTCGTCGTCATCTCGGCAGTGCTCCCTCGCATCGCCGTTCTCTACCCATACCGATACACACACACACACACAGGTATATACATATATATATATATATAAGCACGTACATACAACGTGTTGTGCGTCTTCTCGCCTCCTCGCCCTGCCCTGTTTCCTTGCCTCCTCTCCGTGCTGTCTGCGCGCGCACATCCGGCAGTCCTGTCGCACATCCTTGAGAGCTGCTGGAGCGGTGAGCGGTCACCTGGGCAGCGCAAGGACGGCTCATGGATCGGTCAACTCCGCCATCCATGCCACTGTCCCAGTCGCGGAAGCAGAGTGGTGCCTCGGCAACACCGCTGCTCACCACCAACGCTGACGACAGGGACGATTTCGCCGATGTTGACGACAACAACAGCGGCGTCGGCTTCGATAGCACCATGGTGTTGCTCTCCGGCAGCGCACACCAGCCTGCCCATAAGCCAGCCGACGGGCCCAACGGTGGCAGCACCGCCAGCGGCGGCAACACAGGTGCCCCTCCGTACACCATGTTCGAACCAGCTTACGCGCCACAACAGCAGGGCGTGCTGGGGTCAGTGCTTCCGGATGGGAAAGCCGTCACCGCAGCGGGCTGGGGCGGCGGCTCCGTGTTCCCGGCTCCGGACACTTCTTACTCGCAGCCCCTGCCGCGCCTACTGCCGCCCCCCTACCTCAACACCGCGTCAGCGCGGCCGCCTTTCACAGCTGGCAACTTGGGCATTCTCGGCCCAGGCATCACCGTCGAGGGAGTGTCTGCACCACCATTGACCTCTGCGTGCTCGCCGCAGGCCACAGCCGCAGAGTCCGCCTCCAGTGCGCCGGTCAAGGTGGCAGCCTCAACAGACGTGCTGGAGGTGCCACTGCACGCACCGCGGCTGCGCGTCCCCACTAACCTTCCGCTGGAGCAGACGACACTGCTCGACCTCCTCGCCATCGCTGTCGTGCAAGGCGGACCAACGACGGAGGAGGAGATTGTGAAGCGCGAGATGGGGCGCGGCAATCCGGCCTTCGCGTTTCTGGGCGAGAAGTTCAACCATCCATGTATGCTGTACTACCGCTGGCGACTGTACTCCCTGCTGCAGGGCGACACGCTCGTCTCGTGGCGCACGCAGCCCTTCCAGATCGAGGAGGCGCGGCGCGCCTACGTGTGGTTGCCGCCGCCACCGCTCAAGGTCGGCCCGGAGTGCCTCGTCGGGCTGCACCAGCCAGAGCTGCTGGACCCGGCCTTCGCAACGGGCGGCGGTGGTGACGCGGCAGCGACAGTGGGCGGTGCCGAAGAGGAAGACGGCGCCGACGTAATTGTGCGCACGGCGCGTCCCCGCCGCCGCCATCACCGCAGCGGAAGCGCGGAAGACGGGACAAGCTGTAGGAGGAGCCGCCATGAGGCGGGCGACGAGACGGAGCATGGAAACCGCAGCCGCAGTGGCAGCGGTAGCAGCAGCAGCGAGAGCAGCAGCAGCAGCAGCAGCAGCAGTGAATTGTACGGCGTGCAAGATGAACCGAAGGGCGGCAGCGGTGCTTCTTTGGCAGAGCGCGGTGATGGCGCCGAGGAGACGACGAAACCCAAGAGCCAACCCCTCGGGCAATCTCCCGCCGGCGCAAGTGCAGAGGCCACGCCCTCTGAAGCAGCCGCGGATGTCGCCCGCGTTCGGCTGCCACCGCCGTCTGCGCAGTGGATCTCGCGCCAGTGCACGGCACACCGGCACGTTTTCGCGATCCTGCAGCCACATCTGCTGGAGAAGTGGACGGCGCTGCTGAACCCCTACGCGATGGCAGACCCTGTCACCATGGGCGACGGCGGCATTGCCACGCTCTGTGAGCGATGGTTGCGACGAGACGAAATCGCATCTCGCATGGTGTTCGCCATTCGGCACGCTGACGCGATGCACCACCTGCTCAGCGTCCTGCTGGATGCCGTGGTGAAGGTGGCGTATGTGGCAACGGCGCGAACGCGTCAGCAGCCAACCGCCTCCGCCGATCCCATCGACAGCAACGTCTACTGCGTGGAGGCGTTGTGGTACCTCTTCGTGCTTCACGACATCGTGATGAACGCGTCCAACACACCGGAGACGTCCGCGACGTCGGCGACGAGCGTGAACAAGAATGTCGCGAAGCAGCAGCAGCCGCCGCAGGTGCCCCCCACCGCTGCGGGCATGAGCGGCACGGATGAGGAATTCTTTTCCTCCGAGGGAAGTTCAGAAGCACTGGAGGCTCTCTACGAGGTTTTCAGTCGCCAGCACCTGGCGATCCGTGCAGGAGGGTCAACGCCACCGTCGCCCGCGGCTGCAGCTGGACCATCGCCAGCGACAGCAACTGCAGTGCCCCCATCGTCGGTGCTCGGGTCGGCTCCGCGTCCTCGGCGCCGTCAGCGCCACCCGCAGCGCCGTTCGCCTTACGAGCGGTGCGGCGATGCGCTGGAAGTGATACTTCCGACGCTGATGGAGGCGTGCACGGCGATTTCGCTGGCGGTGTCCATGGACAAGGAACGGCGGCGATCGCAGGTGGCCGAGACAGCGCCGACTGCAGCGGCTCGAGTCCGTCACTTCAAAGTACTGCCCCCTCAGCAGCAGCAGCAGTCGAAGGCTAAAGGAAAGTCGAAGGCCGCGGAGCACGATTCGGCGATGACGTCGTCGTCCACGACGCTGCCCGTCGGCGGTGGCCCTGCTCTGTCGTTGAGGCTCGACGCAGGATGTGACGCAGCCGCCGTGACGAAGACGCCATCGTCGACGCTGTCTCCCTCCTCCCCATCCGCGGAGGGCAGCGGCAGCACATCTGCTGGTGGCGGCGCGGACACGGCGGCGCCATCGACGTCATCGGCCCCGGCGGTGATGCTGCTTCACTGGCTCAAGGCGTTCCTCGTCGTTTGGATGAACGCGGAGCAGCCGCTGAAGCCACCACCATCACCATCGCCGTCAGCGGGCGCAGGAATGGCGGCCGGAGCCGTCCTACCGCCCGGCACGGTGTGGCCAGACTGTCAGGCCGACGCGGCGGACATGCCGGACGTGAGCCTCACGTACCACGTGGATCCACAGCACGCGTCCCTGCTCGGGCTCGACGCGGCATCGCAGCAGAAACGTCACGTCTATCATCAGCCGCCGCTGCTGAGCGCGCGCGCGTGCGCGATCTTGAAGGATCGCTATAGCTTCTTGTTTTGAGGTTTTGGGGAGGAGAGGGGCGTTGGCCAGCAGCACAGAGAGGCGGTGACATGGTGACTGAGCAACGTGCGTGTTGCCGTGCAACTCGGTCAAGATGGGAGGGGGAGGGAGGGAGGGGCGTTGGGCGTTGGACGAGGTGAGACACGCACGTCGCGGTATCTCGCTCGCACCCCACCCACCCCCGCCTCTGCTGCAGTGTAATGGTTAACGTGTGTGTATGTGTGTGCCTCGTTGGCGTCCGCATACGGTCGTGGATGCAACTGGGCGGGGGTGGGAAAGGGAGGGGAGGGGAGGGGGGATGTCCCCTCTCCATCCCCGCGTTGCGACAGTGATGCGTCCCCACCCCTGCACGGAAAACCGTAGCACGAACACAAGGAAGCAAGATGATGTGCAGCCCACAACGGAACGTCTCTGAAGTGCCTTGATGGTGCGGCGAAGATGCATGCATGCCCGTTACCCCTCCGCCCTCGCTCTCCTCCGCCTCCTCCTCTCCCTCTGTGTCTCGCTCGGAGCGTCGTTCGCGGTGTGGCGCGTGCGGGCCACCGCGGCGTTTCGTGCTTGGCTGCGATGTGTTCGCCTCTTCTGCGGCCCCGACCACGGGAGAAGCGGCGGACGGCACGCGTCGCACGAGCTCAGCAGATCCTCGGATGTGCGCACACGCGCGCATACAGACGTAGACACAGCACACAGCGCTGTCTGTCGTTACGTCCCCTGCGCCCTTCATCGCCAACGCCGTCGACCTTGAGGAAGAGGCGACCACCAACCAGCGACAAGAGCAGCGAGCTGCACATTGCGCAGAGAGTCGGCAGTGGCAGCGGCGACACCGTCTCCGTGCGATCGGCGTCACCGCCGCTGTCGCGCCTGCGTTAAGGCGGTGCCACCGCTGGTATACGCGGCAGCGGCCGCTGGTCCCGCGCCGGTGAACCCGGTTTTGCGTGCTGCGCTGGCGCGTCGGCGCCTCGCCCGGGCACGGCGCCCACCATGTCGTCGCGAGCTGTCGCCACAGTGTCGCCATCGTTGACGGCGTCCTCGCGCTCGGGAGCGCAGGCAGGCGGAGCGGCCGCGCCGGCCTCGACGTCCGTAACGATACCCGCACCGGTGGTGAAGCGAAAGATGGAAGAGTTCCTGCGCCATGGCAGTCCTCGTACGCGCGGTCTGCACAGCATCAGCCCCCTAGCTCCCGATGCGGTCCGAACACCTCCCGCGGATTCGCGGGGACCGCCGCGGTACCTTCGCGCTCGCGGGATCACCCCGTCTCCCGCAGCACCCGCGGCGAGAGGGAGGCGCGAGGCCCGAGAGCCGAAGCAGGACGATCGGCGTCGGCGCCCCTCCTCACACGAGCGTGGCGATCGGCACAGCAACAACCGTAGCACAAACAGTAGCAGCAGCAGCCGTCATCAGGGCGACGGTAAGCAAGGCGAGGCGCAAACTGCCTCGCCACCACACCCACCGCCTTCCGATGCCGCCAGCAGTGCCCCTCAAACCCCAAAGAGGTGCGAGATGACAGTACCGCCGCACCTCGCCGCGCCCTCGCAGCAGTCGGATCTGCCGCTGCCCCTGCCACCAAAGCACCGGCAACTTCCTCCTAGCAACAGCCAGCGCGGCAATCAGGCCCAGCAAGCGGTGCAGCGGCTAGAACACGTTTCGCAACCAGACGATTCGGGCGGCGCGGTCGTGGACACGCCGGAGCAGGAGCGTTCGGCGCGAGCGCCGCCGCCGCAGCAGCCGAGAAGCCCTGCTAGTGCCCACACCTCCTCCCGGCACAAGTGCAACGTTACTACGGCAGCGGTGACAGGGGCGCCGTCCCGCAGAGGATGTGTGGAGGGCATGGTGCTCACCGTGCCGCGGCTATCGCCCGCTCAAGCCGCCTCTCTCGCACCTTCGACGCAACCGCAACGCACTCGGAGGACTGGCGAGGACCTCCGCCATGGTAATTCCGTTCAGCCCGCAGCCTGGCAGCAGCAGCAGAACCTCTCGAAGCATCCGCGTCAGGCTGGCATCCCCGGTCGCGTTGGTGCTCCTGGCAAGGTTTCCGCGGCAGCGGAGATGACGCCGTCAGCCGCACGGCGTGGCGCAACTCTTTCCAGCTCCCCACAGCCCACTAGCACCTCACCCATCGCGCGCTCCTACGTGGTGCAGTCCTTCTCGAGCTTTCTACCGGGCGAGTCTACGGTGCTGCGCGGGGCTCACAATCGCGGAGGTCCAAGCCTGTCGTCCGGACCGCCGCCGTCATCTCGGGCGAGCGACCCGAGCGCTGACGTTGCCGCTGCCACTTCAATGCCGGCCGTCATAATCGAGGTGGCGGTCGTGGCCGCCGCTGCACCATCGCTGCCTGAGCCGGAGGTGTTGCAGCGCTACGAAGATATGCTGCGCAATCGGCATGCTGGCAACGGTAACGGCTGTAGCGGGGGTGTCTCTCGTCACGACGGCCGCGTTGCGCAGCGCGGTGCACAGCAACGGTACACCGACGAGGATCTCGCGGCCGCGTTCGATTTCATTGTGCACATTCGACTTGGTACGGCCGCCGCCGTCACGGTCCGTGACATCAAGGACGAGGTGGAACTGCGCACTTGCGTGCCAGTCGCGCAGCAGTGTCTAGTATACGACGCCGTGTTGCTGCAGGACTGTCTACCCGTCTGCTTGCTTCCGTTGGCCGCTGACGACGACGACGACGGCGTTGGTGGGGGACAGCGTGCAGGCACCGACTGTTGGAGACTTGTGTGCGTGCCGCTGTCCAGCGACTCCTCGGTAGCGGCGATGGCGCGGCAGACTCGCCGCATCCAGTCTCCGCCGCGAGCGGTGGCGTCGCCGGCGGCAGCAGCAGCAGCAGCAGCAGCCGATGCCACGCGCTACGGCGACGGCGAAGACGAGGCTGCAGCGGCACTTCGGCCCCTGCTGTTGATGTCCCCTGTGCGACCGAAGACGCGGACCTTCCGTGCGACAGAAGCACGTGCGACATCGCCACCACGGCGGCCTGGCGCTGTCCCCTTCATCCTCTCCAACGGCACAACAGCCGCAGCGTCCGCAACGGGTCTTGCGAGCACCGCCACCGCCACCGCTTCAGCATCAACGGCAGCAACGACGGGCACGATGGAGCAAGCAGTCTCCGAGCACATCAACCGCCTGCGACGTCAGTACCTGAGCAACCCGGAGATGAGTGATCGGTGGTCCGGTAGGGGAGGCTTTGGTTTCGCCGTGGCTGCTGAGGAGGGGGCACCAGAGCACGCGGATCTGTCCACCATGGCGATGACCGGGGTGCTCCAACCAACGCGGCAACAGCAAGGCCTCTTGCTCTCCCCGCTGAGGGCGGCGCCGACCCCATCCGCCTGTACGCTGCCGCCTCCACGTCGCACGGAGCTGAGCGACGGGTTGATTGCTGCTCTTCCGCCTCCGCCAGTGCGCCGCCCGGTTGCTCTGCCGCACGAGTCCATCAAGACGCTCTCCTGGACGCCCTCTGTGGCCCAGACGCAGCCCACGCAGCCAGCGCGTATCACCGCCAGCAGCAACGTCGGTGCGGATGCCAACGGTGGCAGTGGTGGCGGTGGCGTCGATGCAAGCTGGATGAGCTCGCTCAGCGCCTCCTCCTCCTCTGCTGCTGCCGCGGCGACGGTGATGATGTGAGCCGCGCCAAGGGAAGCGTACAGGCGCTGAAGCCGGGGATGCGTCGAGGAGGGGGGAGGGAGGCAAAGGTTGAAAGTTGGCCTGCACATCGCTGTGGCGCTCGCAATCACCTTCCCGTCTCTGTCTGCGTGCCTCGCTCCCCGATGACTTGGAGCTTAGACTACTCACTAGATTACGCACGCACGCGCAGAGGCCCACGCGACGTCCTGCACTCCGTTGTAGGTGTGCATGGGTGGGGGGTGGGTGTATGCCATTCTCTCTTCGTGTGTAAGCACCTTAGACATCGCCGACTTTGACGCACACAGACACGGGCGGAGAGGAAGGGGAGGGCGTGTGGGTGTGGTACCTCGCGCGCAGACAAACGGCGCAGAACTCTTCGGCTTCCTGCTTCTCCCCAACCACCCCCACCACCACCACCACCACCCACACACACACACACAGTATCCTCCCGCTGGCGTGCGCTGGTTATGTATTTCTTTGGGTACGCGCCTGCATCGTGCGCAGCCTCACCTTCCAACGCGCACCGTGTGCGCACACGATCTATGTCAAAGGCGCGTAGGCGCTCTCGCTTCCTCCGACACGCCCCCCTCTCCCCTCTCCCCTCTTCCTGGTCCACACGCGCACAGTTGACGTGTACAATAGATCCGAGACGAACGATAACGCCGAGGCGAGCGAGCCACCGCGCGCATCACATTACGGGGCGGAGGGAGGGGTGCACCTCCGTGGGAAAGTGCGCAGGGACGACGTACTGCGCGGATTGGGCCAGTGTGGCTCTCTCGATGCGAGACAGCGGGAGGGGCCGCAAGTGCAGGGGGCCCGTGCTGCCGTGGGCTGAATCAGAAAAGTTCATGTAGGCGCTCGTGAAGGCAGAGCGCACGTCCTTTCCTAGACGCGCGTGAGTGCGCCGCAACATCCGTACAAGCGAAAGGGGCGTTGGAAGAGATGCCCAAAGTCCGCGGAGAGGAGGGCATCGGGGTGTACCTCCGCATCCGGCCGCCGCCGACGTCGCAGCAAAGTCGCCTGCTCGCCACCGGCGGCGGCAGCACCGCGGCAGCCTCCAGCCCATTCGAGGCGGCGCGAGGGAGCGGCCAGCCGCCGGCTAGTTTTCAGTACGAAGTGGAAGAGGACTTTCAGAAGTCGATCCTGCGCCTGCACACCGCGCAGCGACTCGTGCAGGAGGCGCAGCGGGCGACGGCAGGCCCGTCGCCGTCGCCGCCGTCCTCAGCCCCACCGAACCACACACGTGGTGGTGGCGGCAGCACCAGCCATGCCGGTGCGGTCGACGACGTCGTGAACAACACCGTTGTCGACTTTCAGTACCGCTTCGACCGCATCTTTAAGCCGAGCGCGACGCAAGAGGACGTCTTTGCCACCGTCGCGAAGGGCTGCGTGGAGTCGGCGCTGGATGGCATGAACAGCACCGTCTTTGCCTACGGCCAGACGGGCAGCGGCAAAACGTACAGCATCACGGGTGGGACAGAGAGCTACCAAGATCGGGGTCTCATCCCACGCGCGATGGCCATGATCTACGAGGAAGTGGCGCGGCGACGCGAGGGCGGCGGTGGTCGAAACCGGCACCGCGGCAGCAGCGCCGGGGCCGCAGGTGATGACGGCGACCACGCCAGCGATGACGATACTAGTGGCAGCGGTGCCACGACGTACACCATCACCATGTCCTACCTTCAGATTTACAACGACAAGGGCCAAGACCTGCTCAACCACGGCCGCGACGCGCGCACGCTGGAGGAGCTGCCGCCCGTTACGATACACGAGATGGAGGATGACATTATGCTCAAGGGGCTCGAGCAGCACAGTGCCCCAACGCTGGCAGACGCCCTGAACCTTCTGTTCCTCGGCGACACAAACCGCCTGTACTGCGAAACGCCAATGAACAAGACGTCGTCACGCTCGCACTGCATCTTCACCATCTACCTGGAGGCCCGCTCCGCTTCTTCCTCCGTCGTGCGTCGCTCCAAGCTGAACTTCGTCGATCTCGCCGGAAGCGAGCGCGTGAGCAAGACCGGCGTCTCGGGCACGATCTTGACGGAGGCGAAGCACATCAACCTCTCCCTCCACTTCCTCGAGCAAGTCATCGTCGCGCTCAGCGAGAAGGCGAAGGGGGTGCGCGATCACGTGCCGTATCGCAACTCATTTCTCACAATGGCGCTGCGCGACAGCCTCGGCCGAAACTGCCAGACCGTCATGCTCGCCACGGCGCACGTCGTCGCCTCGCAGGTGGCGGAGACGATCAGCACGTGCGGGTTCGCGCAGCGCGTCGCACTCATCCAGCAGGCGCCGCAGGTGAACGTGGAGACGGACCCGGCGCTGCTCGTGCGCAAGTTGCGCGCGGAGGTGGCGCAGCTCAAGGACGAAGTCGCCTACCTCCGCGCAAACGGCGGCGGCGGCAGTGGTGCGGCGTCACTGCCGGCCGACCGCACGCTGACGGCGGATGAAAGGAACGTATGCCGCGGCATGGTCGACGCGTACATCCAGAAGGCTGCTGTCGATGGCGACTGGAGCTCCCGCCTCACCGGCCTTAACGGGGACATGGCTCGTGTATACTGCTGCTATGAGATTCTACGCGAGCGTCTCGTGCGCGGTGGCGGTGGCGGTGGCGCACCCCACGATACGCAGCAGCAGCGGCAGCAGAAGCAGCGGCTGGACGACAGCGAAGCGCAGGTGACGGCACTGCGGCACACTCTGCAGCTCAAGGAAAACGAGCTACAGATGTTGTTGACAGTGCTCAAGAAGGTGGGGCACGCGGACGCAACGAGCGGTGTTGGCGGGGCGGGTGGCGGCGCAGGCCTCGGTGCCGCCGGTATGCGGTACAACGCCGTTGCGCAGACAGCTCACAGCGATGGAGACGCCATCAGCGGCAGCGGAGGGGCGGAAGGCGTGTCGGGGGCGCCCTTTGTTTTCACGATATCGCGAAGCAGCTCCAGAAGTCAGGGCGCGGACGTCGGTGGCATGCAGAACGACGAGCATCAGCAGACCGAGCTCTCGCTGAGGCGGAGCATCTACCACGATGCCCAGCAGCTAATTACTCAGCTGCGCGGGTCAGCTGGAACAGCGCTCACGCAAGCCACGGCGGCCGCAGCGCCACCGCATGTAGAGAGGACAGTCGAGGCGGCGCTGACGCGTGTCACCACCCTTGCACAGCAAGGCCAGTTCACGGAGGCCGAGGCTGCAGCCGCCACGGAGTTCTTTGAGAGCAAGCGTGAGTACCAGCAGCACGTCGCGAGCTTGCACGAGCGCGGCGAAGGGGACAAGAACAACGGTGGCGACGGCGGCAGTGGTGGTGGTGGTGGGGACGCCCGCACGGCGGTGGACGTGCTGATGGACGAGCAGTTTCTGCAAAACCGCGCGCAGGCGCTGGAGGCTTTCAAGGCATCCTACGAGGCGCAGCACAAGGTGGAGGAGACAAAGCTGCTGCTCCGGCCCAAGTACGCAGCGTGCAAGGCCACGGCGCAGCAGCTCAACGCCTGCGTAGACGCCATCAAACAGCTGAAGACCAAGATCCAGCGCCGGCGAGCCGAGCGGGCGGCGGACGGCAGCGATGTCGTCGACGCCGAGGAAGCCGCGTGGCTGGCGGAGCTGAGCTCCACAAAAGAGCGCTACAACGTTCACGCGGGGCAGCTGCGGCACGACAAGGAAGAAATCGACGGCATGCATGCCTATCTCAAGCACGCACAGGAGCAGCTGGTGCGCGACTTCGAGCGTTGGTTCAGCGCACGACAGCAACAGGTGCAGCTGGCTGTGCAGCAGCAAGAGCTGCATGCGCAGCACCGGCATGAGGAAGAGAGGCGAACAGAACTGACAGATAGCTTGCGAGCGGCCCTCGGGGTATCATCGACCAACGCCCCGTTATCCGAGAAGCCAGGCCCGAACATGTGCGCCACGTCGCCATCGTCGCCGTGTGGCAACACTGGTTACACTGCGAACTCGATCACGAGTAGCCAGTGCGACAGCAGCCTGCCCTTCTCACCACTATTCTCGGCCGCTCAGCCGCAACGCTCCTACGCGCACTCGGCCTCCAACTCCATGATCGCAGTGCCGTGCCTGCCCGACACGGGCGGCAGTGGCGGATTGCCGGCAGCGCTACTGCCATCCACCACGCAAGCGCCTGGGCGCGGTGAGCACCACTCCTCGTCGGTGCCGACACTCTCGCTGACTACACCGTCAGCGCGGCTGGCGATGACGGTGAGGGATGGTCAGTCGCACTCTGCGGACGGGGCCCTGACACGCCTATCGCCGTCGTCTACGGTGCAGCGAGACAGCGCCAGCACATCGCCACCGGCTACCTCGCCAGGGCTCACGGGACCAGCGCGGAACGGCTGGACAACAGCAAAGGAGAGCAGAACGTTGATGGTGGTGGGTGGCGGCACGGATACCGCACCGAGTTCGACGCGGCCGTTCCATCTCCTGCCTATTGGCGGCACCACCGCCACCACCACGGCCGCCGACGGCACGGCCTCGTCTGTCGCCCCCACCAGCAAGAAGCCGAGCAACCCGTACTTCCCGCTGTTCCCGTCCACTGGCAACGCCGCCGCGGATGCACAGCTGGCGGAGCTCTACAAGGCGAGAGAGGCCATGCGCCAGCAGTTCCAGTGAAGCGCGGGCGACACTCTGGTATGGGGAGGAGGGCGAGCGGCACGTGCGCCAGCGTCAGTGCCTCCATTTCTTGGCCCCTCCCCCTCCCCTCCACCACCGCCATCACCACCACCACCCATCGCCATCCTCGTCGCTCCCTCCCGATGCGGGCGCCCATGTGCGCAGTATTAGGCCTGTGGGCGTATACCCACGCAACGTGTATCCGTACCCCCCCTCCCCCTCCCCCTCCGGTTGTTGTCGGTGTGGCGCTCGCCTCCATCCTATTTCGTTGTTCCTGTCACGCGTCGGCGCTCATCTTCGCTCTCCGCACTCTCCTCAGTGCGCCAGCACTTGCCTGAGAGGCCAAAAGCATGAGAGGCATGCGCCCCGCAAGGTAGCGAGAGAGCGAGCGACCTCTTGGCCAGTCAGGTGCGTAGGCCGTGCCCCGGCTAACCCGCGTGGGGGCTTGCGTGGGTGGAGGAGAGGCGCTCACGGCGTCTGGTAGTGCTGCTGCTATTCTCGGAGCTGCTCTCGAGTCCGCCAACCCACCCAACCACCCTCTCCTCTCTCTGCCATCTGCCACGCAAGCTCCCTCTCCTCCCCCCCTCCCTCTCCTCATGCCTTCCATCGATCCCGTGCCTCACGCATGCATGTGTAGCGTACTCCTCCATCTGTGTGTGCACCGCCCTCTCCCCTCCGCCCCCACCCACCTCCCGTGGGCGTCCCTCCGCAGCCTCCTCAGTGTACGCGGGTGAAAACAATTCTTGGGAGAGCGCAGCCCGAGCATCGCCCGGTTGGCCGCCAGCTAGACACGCGCACGGAAAAAAAAGGAAAGCACACGACCGCAAGTTCGCCACACACACACACACCAACCCCCCGCCACCTCCCCAACGCCATGGCCTCGACACTGCCACCGCAGAAGAAGCGGAAGGCCACCAAGACGACAGCGGGGACAGAGTCCCAACGCAAAGGCAACGCTGGTGGCGGGGGCGCGCACGTGCGCGAGGACCCCCACCACACATGGAATCAACAACTCATGGAGGCCTGCCTCGCCTGCGACGCGGCGGCGGTGCGAAAACTGATGGAGCGCGGCGCCGACCCCGTCAACGCGCGCGAAGTGCCACCCCTAAGCTACTACACGGGCCCCATCATTCAGCAGCTGCAGCTCCAGCAGCAAGCCTCATCCGAGGCCCGGTCGCACTCCGAACCCCACTTCACGGATCAGCTGCGTGGAGATCAGCCACCACGGCAACAGAGCCCGTTGAAGGGCTTGTCGTCGCCGTCTGCTGCTGCTGCTACTGCTGCTGCTGCTGCTGCTGCTGCTGCCGCGGCAGCGGTCCCCGACAGTCTCCCTCCACTGGCGGCGATGCTGCTCTCCGGCCTTAACACGCCAGCTGCGCTGGAGGTGATGAAAGTGCTCCTTCAACACGGCGCGAGCGTCAACGACGCCTTCTCGTTTTCTGCAGCCCCCCTCACCGCCGCACGGCCTGGCACGGCCGTATGCGAAAACGAGAGCGGCCGCGGCGGTACCGCCTACGGGGCGTCGGCGAACGACAGCGGTGGACACCGAAAGAGCACACGCGTCCCCAGTTCGGATCCGAGAGGCAAGCAGGCCAGTGGTAAGAGGAAGGCGTCGGTGATCGGGACAGCCCTTGCGGCGGCGGTCGGTGGGTCGGCGCTCGTCGGCGCCGCCAGCACACCAGGCGGCGCCGCTGCGAACCCGCCCGAGGCACCAAAGCATGAGGAGAGCACCATTGTCGGCTCCGTCTTGCACTACGTTGTTGCCCACGGAGACCACGCGCAACTTCTACGCCTGCTGCTCCTTGCCGCCACCGCCGACGCACCGCCCGTTTTACCATCGCAGCCGCTGCCGCTGCAGCAACAGCTGTCGACGGGTGAGCCCGACGCTGAGGGTTCCTTGGCGTTCTTGCCGCACCCCTTTCCTGTTCCGCTTCCATGCACCCTCTTGCCTGCCATCGAGGCGGAGACAATCGTTGGTGTCATGCGGTGGCAGCACCAGCAGCGTCTCAGTGGGGCAGCGGATGCCGCCGGCCCGAATGGCTTTCCACCACCGACCGCCACGCCGCGTGTGTCACAGTCGCGCAAGAGCCGCACCGTGAGCAACGCCGCTGCAACCTCACGCACTCACAGCTCCGCGGCGGCAGCGCAGCCGGCCACAGCCGTCCTTCCGGCACAGGCGACTGGGCCGGTGAGCGCCACCAGCCTCGTGTCGCCGTCTGCAGCGGAGGCTGTGCTAACCGCACTCCAGCAAGTCCTGCGGCAGCGCCAGACGAGCACCGGTGGCTACCACGGCTTGCCGATCCTCACAAGTGTGTACCCGCAACAGCAGCAGCATAAAGACGAAGTCGAGCTCGGCGGCGGGGCGGTCATGGACAGCACCGCGGCACCGGTCGTCGCTGCCGCTGTCGCTCCATGCAACTGGTGGAGTCTGGCCAGCCTGTGCGATGTAGCTGGTGCGACCGCTACTGATGTCCTTCGCCAACGCACGCTGCTGAACTTTGATCTTCTCGACACGTGTGGCCGCTCTGCCGCGACGCTCGCGCTCGAGCGCGGCGACACGGTCTCGGTGCGGCTCCTGTCCTTCTACGGTGCGCATGTGCCCTTTGATGGGCAGGTGAACGCATCGCAGACCCGCTTAGCGCGCGCCTGCACCCATGGCGACGTCGCACGCGTCGAGGCGCTGCTCCGCCAAGGCGACTCGATCACGCAGATCTCGGCGGACGGTCGCTACACGCTTGTGCACTACGCCGCCGCGCAGCCGAGCGTCCTGCGAGCGTTGGTGGAGCATGGGTTGTCGATGGAGTTCGAGAACGCCTTTGGGGAGTCGGCGCTGACGTCGCTGCTGCGGCACGGCACGGCACGGAACGACCCGCGGTACGTGCAGACCCTGTTGGCCCTCGCCGCCGCCGTGCGCAGTGCTTCGACGGATGGGGCGACGAACACGGCCACGGCGAACCTCGTGAACAGCATGGGCAGCACCATCTCCGCCAACGCCGTCCGCTTCGCGCAGCTGTCGACGGCGGTGCAGCGCAACATGATTCTGTGCCCGCCGACACCGATGACGACGCTCATGAACGCCGGCGGCGGCGCAGCGTCGGGCTCGGCGGCAGCGTATCTCCGCGCTATGAGCAATAACGTTGGCCACGGCGCCGTCACACAAACGACGGCCAGCAAGAGCAGCGGCGGCAACGCGTCGTACCCCTCAGCGCACCAGCCTTTCTTGGGAGGTTGCGAGGTCGGCACGTGGTGGTCCTTCCTGCCGCCGACGGTGACGACGGCCGACGTGCTGGACTCGCTGCTGCGTGCTGGCGCCGTAATGCATGGTTTTGTGCCGGACGAGGAGCTGGATTTGCCCTACGTACTCTTCACGGAGCGGCAGGCGTCCATCAGCGCGTGGGGCGGTGACGCCCGCGGGCTCGCGTCGGCGGCCGACGACGACGAGGCCGAGCATGACGATACCAGCGACGGTGGCATGGAGGAAGGCCGCAACGCAGACGGCGAGGACGACTACGGGTATGACGACGATGACGGCAGCGTAGCCGACGCCGGCGGCTACAAGGCGAGCCGCACGCCCCTCTCCGCCTCTGTGGCGACGGTCACGCCCGCCTCGGAGCGACGTGATCGTGGCAGAAGGCGGCAGAAGCGGGGCGACGCGCTGCCAGCACGACTGCCGATGCGTCTGACCCCCCTCCACCACGCCATCTTCGACTACCACCCCGAGCTGATTCGCCGCCTCCTGGTCGACTACCGCGTCGACCCCATGCACCGCGACTCGCAAGGCGCGACGGCGGTACACTATGCCGCCCTCTGCACGCACGCGCAGTCGGTGCTGGAGCTGCTGCTCTCGCCACAGGTTTTGGCGCCGAACAGCATCGGCAACGGCAAGGGCCGCCTGAGCAGCAACCCCGGTCCTGACGTGTTCACCGGTGCCGCCTCGGCAGTCGCCGGCGCATCGTCCGCTGCTGCGGGGCCGTTGGGCGTTCGCATCGACCTCAACGCCATTGACATGGCGGGCCGCACGCCGCTCTTCTACGCCGCCTACGTCGGCAACGCGACGGCGGTGCAGCGCCTAATGCACTTTGGCAGCGCGACGCTGCTGTGCGGTAAGGCAGACAGGGATGGATACACACCACTGCACGTGGCGGTTCAGCAGCGGCACGCCGACATTGTGGAGCTGCTCATCCGCCACTCAAACCAGATGATGAGCAGCGCCGCGGGAGTCGGGCGCGGGCAACCGGTGGATATCCTCGTGGAGCTGCTCGCCAGCACCAGCAGCGGGGGTGGCTCGGCAGGACGCTCCTCGCGCGGCGGAACGCGTCTCGGTGCGCACCGCCGCGGCAGCAGCAGCACCTTGGTACCGGGGAGCAGTCACCACGGTCAGGGCGGCTCCCACAGCGCGGGCGAGCCGTCGTTGGCGGGTCTCACGGGTATCGCGAGCCCGGAGCTGCTGGCTAATGTGGAAGCGGTAGAGAGCGTGACGCACATGACGGCGCTAGAGATGGCGATCAAGGCGCAGCAGCAGTCGGCCTCCTCCTCGGCACCTCTGTTGGAGGCACAGGAGCTGCAGAAGGGACGGCTCCTGCGCATTGTCTCGGTGCTGCTCTCCGAGGCGCAGGCCAGCCCGCTCCGGCCGAGCGGGCTGGCCAACGGCGGGGCGCTGCTGCACCGCACCGTCGCCGATGGCGAAGTGGAGATGACGGAGTTGCTATTGTCACAGTACACGGATCCGAACGAGGTCGACGACGTGAATGAAACGCCGCTCTTTCTCGCGCTCCGACTCGCCGCGCCTGCGTCCGCGCCCCAGCCAAGCTCAGCCGAGCAGCAGCAGCAGCAGCAGCAGCAGCAGCAGCAGCACCGCCTCCGTCGCGCCGCGCTTGTTCGGGTTCTCCTGCAGTACGGCGCCACGCCATACGCGCAGAGTAACGTTCACCTGCAGACGCCAATGCATCTCGCGGCGAGCAGCCTGGCCGACAACAACGAGATTGTCCAGCTCCTCTTCTACTCGACTCCCGACGCCGCCGCCGGCTACAGTGCAGTGCGCCGACGGCGGCAGGAGCAGCAGAGGCACCAACAAGTACCGTCCTACGCCACGGACGTGATGAACGGAGACTCACCAAGAGCCAACCATCCCCTTGGCGGCAGCATGGGTGCCAGCAGTAGTGCAAGGGGGCGCCACAGCAGCGGCAGCGGCGGGTCCACATCAGGACGCAAGAACTTCGAGCGCCGCGTACGCGAGCGGCGCGCACAGGAGCACCAGCGCCGCTCCTCGCCATCCTTTTCATCGCCAACCCGGTCCATGAGCACATCCCCGGGTCCTCGCCGCAAGCCGTGGAGAGCCGCCGCCGCCTTGTCCGAGAGTGATCGCGGCTCCAGCCTCGTCGACTTTGATGGCCCCGCTGACGATCAAGCGTTCCTGTCGAACACCAGCTTTGGTCATCGCGAAGCCCACAACCGCAGCGTTGCCAGTGTAGAGCAGGCGGGCGCAGACCAGAGCCTGACGCACCCGGAGGAAGAGCTCATGTCTGGCAGTCGTGCCGGCGGCAACGCCGATGAGGACGGGCTGCAGGACGAACATCAACAGTTCCTGGAGCGACTGGCGCAGTGGCAGTGCGCGGACCACTTGCTGGAGCCGGAGAAGTGCTGGATGCTGACGGATGCGCAGGGGCAGACACCACTGCACCTTCTCTGCAGTCGCTCCTCACCTGCCCTCCAGCATATGACGGCGGTGCTGAAGCTTCTCGAAGACCTGCAAACCGTGACACGCACCAACTCAGCTATCGCTGCTGTGGCGGCCGGTGTCTTCGACGGCACGCGTGACGACGATAATGTTCTCTCGTTGTGCTGGCACCTTCCCGACGCCCAGGGCCGCACGCCATTGCACGCGGCGGCGCAGAGCGGCTTTTTAGAGGCCATGGCGTGCGTTCTGCAGCAGGCGCCGCAAAGTGCTCTTGCCGTGGACATGCAGGGTCGCACGCCGCTGCACGCGTGTGTGTTGATGGCCGCCCCGCCAACCTCTTCCACAACCGTCACTGTACACGCGCAGGGCAGCGACGACGACGAGGTGGAGGCGGCGGAGCGTGCTACGCGGCTGCAGCGCATGCTGTCGCTGCTGCGTAGCGCGGTCGCCGCCGCCGACAGCAACGAGGCGGCCGGGACGGCAAGGAAAACATTGCCGCTACAGCTGCAGGGGGCACCGTTGCGTCGCGCCCCTGGCGACGTCCTGCCGTCACCCTCGATGAAGAGGATCGCGACGGTGTGCAACGCCATCGGGAGCCCCGCGGCGCCGCACCCCTCAGTGCAGCGCTTGGTTGTTTCTCTCGTGCAGCCGTCCTCCATAACGGCTCAGCTGCAGCGTTGGCAGCAGTCGCGCCACTGGGGATGTCCTGCCCTCGCCGTGAAGGGCATCGACAGCGCCGGCGCCCACATGCGTACAGCGTGTAGGGACGGCTTGGCAGCAGCAGCAGCAGCAGCAGCAGCAGCACCGGCTTCGCGCGACTTGCAGACGAGCGACGGCGTCTTAACCTCTTCAGGCACTGCGAGTGAATGGAAGACATACGTGCAGCTGCCGGATGGACAAGGACGGACAGCGCTGCTGCTGGCGGCGGAGGTCGGCAACGTCGGCGCTGCCCGCGAGCTCCTGAGGACCATATAGACAAGCACAGAGGAGGCAAGCTGGCGGAGAAGCGAGAGCGGCGGGCGTGCACGAGTGGAAGGGGAGAGGGATGGCCTCGTCGCGTGGCTGTGTCTCTGTGCGCCCCGTCCCCCGCCATGGTCACGGGCCTCATCTCCTTTAGTGGGGGGAGACGGGGGTCTGCGTCGCACCTTCCTCCTCCCTCTGCATGTGTGTGTGTGTTGGTGGGTTCGTATATATAGCTCCCGCCTTGTTGCCGTTGTCGCTGCCCGTGGCGTGCGATGTACATGCGGCTGGCTCGCCCCCTCCCGCCTCCCGCCTCCCGCCTCCCTCACAGCACGACTTCCTAATCTCCCCTACAGATGTACATGTCCCGTGTTACGGTCCTTCGAAGTCTACCTTAGTTCAACAGCATCATCATCCCGCATCGCTCGGCGCACTCCACCTGCAGCTGCCACAGGCACACCAGTATCCTGGTGCCGAGGCGGCGGTGGTTGCTCTGCTGCATCCGTGATGGGCACGCGTGCTCACCGGGGACCCTTCTTCCAGTCCTCGGCCTTCCCGACCACGGCATTCGCATCGCCCGCTGTCACCACCACTGTCGGCGGCGGCGCTGCTCGCCCTCCCCCCGCGCTGGTCTCTCTCCCCCCTCCAGTCCCGAGCTCCTCGTGAGATCAACGCGTTCGTTGCTGCCATCCTAAACGGCAGCGATGGCGCACGCTCTGGATCGAGGTCGCTTGCCCTGCGGGCACGCACGCACGCACACGCCATTTGGGCGCCACGGTAGGCATGTTCGCCTGCAGCGGTGCTTTGTTGGTGGCGCTGTTCCCGCTACGTGGCTGCACGCTTATCACTCCCCCACGCATCCCTCCTGTTGCCCCTCCCCTCCCCCAGACAGCAGGCAGCGAGGGGTCAGACTCTCTCTCTATCTCACGTACGCACAGACACCGGCACGCACACGTCTGCCCATCAAGCACCTCGCGGCAGCATCCGCTGCGTACTCTCGACGCCTCCCTCTGTCTTCCGACCCGCTGCCGCTGCCGGCTTCCGCTCTGCACAACAAGCAGAGGAGGAGCTGCGCACGGTCGGTGTGCGTGCAGGCATCTCCTTGAGCATCCAGCCCATCCTTTCTCCACTGTCACCGCCACCGCCGCCACGACCATCGTCACCATCGCTGCTCTTCCTCCGTTAGCATCGACCTCTGCGTGCGTGCGTCACTCCGCATGCAAAGCTCGAAGAGCCGATGGGACACAAGCACACAACCAGCGCACACGCGTCCGTGGGTGTCGGCGGCGCTGCTGTGGCGGCGGCCGCCGCAGGCAGGCCACCAGCACCATGCCCACTGCCAGCGCTGAATGGGCCGCTGATGGAGCCGCGATGGCGGGGTGGCCGCCTCTCGGCGGAGCAGGTGGCAGACCTGCGCACTGAACTGGGGCGTCTAGTTGAGGCGCTCGCGGTCGCGTTTCCGGCAGGCAGAGCAGCAGAGGAAGGCAGCGAGACGGAGGACGTTGCTGCTGACGTGCATCAAGCGAAAAGCAAGGCACACACCTCGAGTAGCGCGCCGCTCAGGGACCCGCTGGCGGAAGAGGCGGCCGCGCTGCTTCTGAAGCCGTTCGAAGAGATGCACCTCTCCGGCTACCGGCTTGGCGATGCCGCGCTCACGTCCCCGAGCCTGCCCGACCTACCGTCCTTTCTCTCCGTTGTGTCTCGGCACACGCGGCTCCGCGTGCTGGATCTGAGCTTCAACAGCCTGACGCCGCAGGTGCTGACGCCCCTCCTCCAAGCCATTCGTGGTTTGCCGTTGCTGACGGTGCTGAAGCTCAGCGGCAACATGCTCGGATCGGCGCGCAGCGACGACGACAAGGACAGCCTCGGCGAGAAATGGGACCTGTCCACGGTGAGTGTCGATGAAGAGCTCGGAGATGCCGCGACGGCGGCTGCACGGCTTGGCCGTTATCTCGCCACAGACCCGGCGCTGCGGGAGTTGGCACTGTTTCACTGCGGTCTGAACGATCACGACGTGCGCGAGCTGCTCTCCGGCCTCGTTCACCCTCGCAACACGACCTTGCACACGATGCAGCTCTCCTGGAACCCGGCGTGCACCTCGCGCAGTGCGGCGATGGCCCTGCAGCTGGTCACGGACCTCGGAAACACCACCCTGTGCGAGCTGGAGCTGGAGGGCGTGGCGCCGGCGACACAGGTGCGCCTTGAGTACGCGTGCACCTCCGACGGCGTCTTCCGCTCCGGTCACACTCTCATCCCGGAGAGCGTGAGTGCAGGGGAGGCGACCGGCGATGGCGACGGCGATAACAGCGGCAACACGGGCACGACGAACGCAAGTGCGGCAACTGCCGACGTGGTGAGTCTTGAGCAGCTTCGGCAGCAGCAGCAGCAACTCGCCGAGATCCGGAAGCGCCTCACGCCTGCCAAAGGGGCCCGCTACGAGAACCGCTGCCGCTACCTCGCCGAGGACTTGGATGGGTCACGTGCGTTGACTCCGTTGGTGATGCGAGAGCTGGAGGCGGTGCTGTCCATCCGGCTGCCTCCGCAGCCGCGCATCGACGAGCCCCACGGCGCGAGCGAGTTGAACGTCGCCGCCTTCGCAGAACGGGAGATGGCTTCTGCCTCTGCTGCTAGCACGGGAACACACAACCAAGACGGCAGCGGAGAGCTCCTCATGCCCGCTACGGCGGGGGAGTGCGGCGGCAGCGACCCTCACAGTGGCCGTGCCGCGCCGTCTCCAGTGGCCGCCGGCCACCAGCAGCGGTCCTTCGAGGTTGTTGCTGCAATGGCTGGCGATCATGCGACAAGTGTTGCGCCACCCCCGCGGGCAACGGATGCGCCGCGCCCACGCACGTCTCCCCCGATGCACCTGCACCGTCGGCGGCTCACCTCCACGGTGAACACGAGCAGCGTCACCAGGCCCGCGTCGGGGCAACACTCTGTGCAGCAGCCGCAGCACCCTCGCACACCACAAGAGCTGCGTGATGCTCGCTTCGAAACACCGCAGCGCCTCGCCGCCGTGATGGCCGACGCCGCGGCATTCCGCCGTCGCCTGCAGCCTGTGAAGCTTGACACTCACGCGCCGCCATGCGCCGAGGTCAGTCGATACCGCAGCGTCGCGCACAGCGCATCGGCGACGAAAATTAAACCCCTGTGGTACGCCGACGACGGCTTCGTGCTGCGTCCGAATGGGATGTCGAGGGTGCTCGTTGCGCCGGTGCTCCCTGGTGGCGCGACGGCCTTCGCAAACGTGGCACTGGAGGACGTGGAAGACCGCCCCCTGCAGCCCTGCTGGTGCACGCCGCGCCAGTCGTCCCCGATGACCGGCATCTACGCTGGCACGCTGCACTACCACTGCGTGCACGAGGCAACGGCACAGCAACAGAAGCGGCAGTACGGCACATCCTCGTCGCCACCGTCATCGACGGCTGCGACGCCGGCGGACCCCAACGCGTCCAAGAGCCGGCTGCCGTTGCTGCTTCCTCAGCCCTCGCAGCAGCCGCAGCAGCAGCAGCCCAGCACGGCTGAGATGTACTGTGGATGCCAGGGCACAGGCCATCTCTGCCTCTCCGCGTGCGTGGCCTCGGAGGAGGCGGGCGCTGGTCGGCCCCGCGATCGCATGCGGTCGACGCTGCACGTAAAGGCTGCCAAGTCCGTGGGCAAGTCTGCAGTGGGCGGCTGTGGCGCGTCACCGTCTCGCAAGCCACACAGCACACGCGAGCGCTTCCTCGACTGGACGGGCACCGACAGCGATGCTGTCAACACCCTCCTGGGCACCGTTCCAGCAGCGACACCACCGGCGCTGCGTGTGAGCACTGTGCGCACGACATGCGGTGGTCTCTCGATCGCGCTCAACTACAACCCGGTGACCCATTTCTCCGCGCCGCACGTGAGCTGCGCATCAAGCATGACGCTGGCGGAGTTCTAGTTGGGCGAGAGGGCGACAGAATTCACATGACCGTGTCTGTGTGTGTGTGTGTGTGTGGGCGTCACGGGTGTCGACATCCGTGACGCCTGTGCGAGTGTGTGCACTGCGTGCTCTGCTCTACTCTGCTGATGTGTACTAGCTCTTCTTCGATGTTCCATACGTGTGCGTGCGTGCGTGCGTGCGTGCCTTGTCCTTTGTTCCTTGACTTGATTTTTTTTATGGCCTGCCCTCGAGGCACTCGCGTGCACTGCGTCGTCATCCGCCCCACCGACCTCACGACCTGCGCCTTGCCCCATGTCGTGCACGCGACAACGTCGCCACGGGTGCGGGCGCGCGCGGTGTTCGGTTGTACGGGTGTCATGCCACGTCACGTGGTGGTGGTGGTGGTACGTGTGCGCATGTAAGGGGGGAGAAAGAGGGGCGACCGAGGCGACGTCGGAGGAGGACGGGGGAGGGTGGACGCCGCTCACGTGATCGCGTTACGCGCATCGTGCACGCACGCACACACGACGACTTGCCTTCGGTTCTCGTCTTCGCTTCTGCCTTGCCTGACCTCCCACCCGCTCGCCATCTCCCGCCGGTCTCCTGCAGGTGCACAGGCATGCGCTGCGCCATGTTGTGTACGTGCGTACGCGCTGCTTCGCCTCGGCTGCATGCATGTCACCGGCGCACCTCGAGGATGTGTCCATGAGTGCATCACCCTCATCGAACGGCGGGCTAACGGACAGACTGGTACACCTGCTGCATGCCTTGGAAGGACGCGGCCGTCTTGCGGCTCTCAGGTCTCCGTGCATCTCGGTGTATGCGCTTGGTGGTCGGGGGGAGGAGAGGGACGACCAACCGAGTCACCACCACCATCATCACCGCCATCATCGTCGCGCGCCTCCCGGCTCCGCCCGCCTCCTCTTCCCACGGGTAGAGCAGGCCGCTCCGTTCTGTTCTCATTCTCCCTTCGCCATTGATGACGAGAGGGAGGGGCCGTCGCGAGGGTCACACGCACGGCGCCCCTCAGTGCGCGGCAGCACAGGGTCCATGCACCCCTCCAACCCCCCCCCCATCTCATGCCAAATCCCGAGCCGCTTCTGGTGGTGGCATGGCCAAGCACCTGCCACGTAGGGGGGAGGTCCGTGTGATGTACCACTACGGCTGTCGGCAGTGTGTCCAGGTCCTGGTTGGCGTTTTATTGAAGCAAACTGAGACACCGGTGAACACGCGTCTGCGCCATCCATGTGATGGGCAGTGTGTCAGCGTGGCTCGAGCGTGTATCCCACCCGGCCCTCACACCGTCCCCTACTGGTGATGAGGATCCTGCGCCGCCCCGAGGGGGGTGGGGTGGATACACCTGGGATGGCGACCGGCATAATGGGAGGGGGGGGGGGCCTGGTGATCGGGCCAAGTGGTGGGGTTTGAGCGGAACTCGTACGGTGTGGCAAAATAATGGACACGCTGGGAAGCGGGAAAAGCGTGCCGCTCTCTCGCTCTCCTTTCCCCTCTCCCCATGGCGGTTGCGTCGCGCCATCCTGATGGAACTTGGGCATGCCCTCTCGCACGTGGGCGTCTGTGTGTGCGTGTGACTGTTCGTCGCAGCCACGTGGAGGGGCGTCCTCTGCAACGCAGATGTCTCGTGTCGCGGCGTCGCCTGAGGCGTTGCGCGTGCGTCTCCGTCATCCAACAGTTTCGCTTCCAGAGCTCCCACCTCCGCCATCCTTCCAGTCCCTTCTCTCTCGGACACACACTCACACACAGGCAGGCAGACATCCAAATTTTGTATCTCTCTCTCCATGTGCGTGCGTGCGTGCGTGTGTGTGCGTGTGCTCGGGTGCCTCTACGCCAGCCGCACCGCTGTCGTTCTCGTCATCACCAGCCCCCTCCCCTCCCCTCCCTGTCTGGCTCTCTTCGCCCTCACCAAGGTCATGTGATGGCGGTTTATGGCAAGACCAGAGTCAAGGCACTGGGCGTCGAGCGTAGGTCTGCACTGGGAACCTACGCGGACACGCAGACACACCCGCTCGCAAGCGCAGTGAGCCCCCCCCCCCAACGTGCCAGGGATGGGAGAAGAGTAGGGGAAAGCATCCATCGCCTGCAAGCGAATCGCCCCTCGCTTCTCACTCTCTACTGCCGCGCGCTGCACACCGCGAGCGGCTCCGACGCGCGCACACGCACAGACGCTCATGTATGCCCGCATCCCGACGCGTCAGTGGACACCCACGCGCGTGTGTACTTCCTCTTCTTACCTCGTCCGCCTTCTTCTCGCACACAGCGACGCGTCTCGGCACCACTACCGTCACTGTGAACAAGTCGGCCACGCCGACGGTTGAACCTCCGCCGCCGTCGAGACCACCCTACCGGGCCGCGCTCAACATCTGCGGCACCAGGGAGAGAAGCAAGAGACACTATAATGCTTTGCCACAGTCGTCGCCTGCTTTTGATTGCAGCAGGGGCACCCCCTGCCGACCCCGTCCCTCGAGCCAGGGAGGAGCGCCACAGCAACGCCAGCAGCGGCTATGGCGGCTTTCTAGCCACGCTGCGCCACCTCATGGCTTGGAACTGCACAAACGTGGCGGCCGCCTCATCGTCGTCATCCGCGTCGTGTGCGGCAATCCCAGCATGCGTCAACGACAACGCAGCACTCGACGCCGTCGAGGCCGCTGTGCGCAACCGGTGGACGTGCCGGCAGTTCGACACAGCGAAGCCGATAGACCTCGACACCCTCCAGCGCGTCTTGGCGGCGACGACCCGCGCCCCGACCGGTTTTAACCTTCAGGGCTGGCACGCGGTCGTCGTCACGAACACGGCGGTGCGGGAGCAGCTCTACAAGGCAGCGCTCGGCCAGCCGCAGGTGCTGCAGGCGCCGGCGACCGTCGTGTTCGTTGGAGACACGGAGCCGGAGCGGAACGCGCCGCAGGCGCTGGAGATGGGGCTCGAGACGGGCTACTACAGGCCTCTCTACGGCGCTGCCTACCTCCGCAACATCTATTACTTCATGCATGGAGGTCCGATGCAGTCGATGGCCGCCGTGAAGTCGGTCGTGAGTGCGTGGTACAGCCGGGCCGCTGGCACGCCGCTCATCTCCGTCCCGGTGAGCCGCACCGGCTACGCGTGGAAGCAAACGATGATTCCGGCGACAACATTTGTCTCCCTCTGCACCGCCGCTGGCTGGGACACGTGCATGATGGAAGGTATCGACGAGGATGCCGTTAAGCGGGCTTTGGGAGTGCCGGCGGAACGGTACACTGTGCCGGTCATCATCAGCGTCGGCTATGCGACCGCCGCGGAGGCTGAGAAACGCCAGGTGTGCAGCTCCCGCTTCGCGACGCCGCACACCGTGCGGTGGAACAAGTTCTAGCGTCGACTCGACACCAGAGATGAGAACAAAAGGGGTGGCGCTACGTGTAGCCCATGGGCGCGTCTCTCCCCCACCCCACCCCACCCCCTCTCTCACACGCAGACACACCCCGCACCGCTGCTCTTCACAGTCGCACGCGCCCCCACTAGGCACGGCGACACGTGCCACACGCGTCTGTAGAGGCCCACATCGTCCACCGCGTAAAGTAAAAAAGGAAGCACCATTGAAAAGAATCGGTGCCATCGTCGCTGTCAGCGGGCGGGTGGACGGGGCGGGCCGTGCTGCGGAAGCGGACCCTGCCTCGCTCGCGTCGAGCGCAGGACATGGGATGGTGCACCGGGGAGGAGGGATTCTCCTCTGTTGCGGGTCTTTTGCGCGGGGGGGGGGGGGGCAGCTGCAGCCGATTCGCATACCGCGCCACCTCCCCCCCCCCTCCCCCGTCTCTCTGCCACCCTCCCGCCTTCTCCCCTTCAGGACTGGCTGGTGCTGCCGTGGCTGCTGGCTGTGCTGGTGTCGCCTCTTCTACGCCTTTAAGCCTCACCCACCCAACCCAACCCCTTTCTCGGAAACCCACACGCCAAACTCGAGGACAGGCAAGCGTGCTTTCCCCCGGTGTGCTTCCATCACACAACGTGCTCTCGTCACGTGTGCATGTGCGTCAGGCTACCCACGTCTGACAACGCACCACCACCGCACATCACCGAAACGAGAGCAGCAGCACGCTCCCCACTCAACCACCCACTCCCAAGCCATACACTCCCTTGCACACACACACACACACACACATACATGCATGCATGCAAGCACGCACCCACACCCATCCTTGCTGTTACCGCTGGCGACGCCAACACAGGCACACGTATAGCATCGCACTTCTGGCCGTGTCGTGGCTCTTCGTGTGCGTGGGTGGTCCACCTCGCTCTTGAAGCAGACACACACGCAGGGGGAAAGCGAGGCGCGGTCGCACACGGCGGCCGCTCGCCAACACCCTCCTAGCACCTGGTGCTTACCCCCTCCCTCTTACCTCACCCCCCCCCTCCCGGCCAAGTCGTCGCGATGGAGGATGAAGCCGCGGCCGAGACTACCTCGATCGATTTCTCCTTAGTCTTGTCGAATGGCAGCGGTGATGCGGCTGGTGGCAGCCGCACGGAGTCGCCGCCGCGCGACAAGAAGGGGATTATGCGAGCCGGCCGTGGTGATGTGCACCACCCGATGCCCGCCATACCAGTACCGAAGCCGACACGGCCGCAACCGCCCACCTCGTCGACCTCGTTCGGAGATGAGGCGTCCGACGGCGGTGCATCATCACCGGTCGCCTCTCCTGCCTCGGCGCACGTGGAAACGTCTCTCACGTCTTTTCAGGCGATTCACCCGGCAGCGCTGCCGTGCACGGGACAACTCGCCCGCCCCTCCTTGAAGAGGGACGCGAGCCTTGACTTCATGCGAGCCATACAGCGGTTCGACTCGGAGGACTTCCCGGAACCGCAGAGTCGCAGCACCGACAGCCGGGGCCACGACGGCGACAGCGATGACAACGGTAACGGCGCCAGTGCCAAGCGACAGTCTCAGCAAGGTGCCGCAGGTGATGATGCCGTCAACGGGGACGAACGGACGACTCAGGCGCGGGCGCAGTCACCGTCGCCAACGGCCCCATCTCGGCAGCTGCTTGTGTCGCCTCAGCAGCCGACCACCTCCACCCTCATCGCCACCACCGCCGACGAGACTATAAACTTCGAGGAAGAGAAGAATGATGACGCGGATGATAAGATGGCGGCACCGGTGGCTGCTGCCCCGCCGCCATCCCGTGCGAGTGCCGTCGGACAAACGGCACCTCCCCCACCCCAAGAGCAGCACCAGCGTCCTGGCACGGCGCTGGCGCCCTCCACGAAGCCGAGAGCCACTGCACACGAGTCACCGCCGCCGCTGTCATCACCGACGACCGGCACAACGCCTGTGACGGACATATCCGGATGGAAACCGCAGACCCCGACGTCGCCACCCCCGCAACAGGCAAAGAATGAGCAGCGGCAGTTCTCTCCTTCGTCGCCGCGCAATACCAGCCCTAGCTGCACCGTCTCCGCGGCCACGGCAGCGACGACCACGGGCGCAGTCGACATTGGCGGCGCAGCGCTGCCCACGGCATCGCTGGCGAGCCTCGGGCCCTCTGCCTTTCCCGATGCGGACCCGCCGCACCTGAGGGTGCTGTCCAGCAGCATGCAGAACGATGACGACCCGATGTACTGCACCGTGAGCGAGATCTCGATGGCGAATCCGGTGACGCCGCGCGGCGGCACCTCGCTGCCACTCTTGGGTATCAACACTAACTTCCAGCATGCCCGTGCCGCTTCTGGGGGAAGCCTGTACCTCTCCCCTGCCCGCCATTCTTTTCGCCCAGCCGCGGCAGGTCACCGAGTGCAGTCGTCAGACTTCTCGCTCGATGAGTCCAACGCGCTCCTGACGCTGAACACGCCTCGCAAGATCGTGAAGTCGGCGACAGCGGCACCAAAGGAATCGACATACTTTCGAGACGAAACCTTTGAGGACGACGCCGAGCTGGCGTCGACGTCGACGCCAGCTCAAAGTATGCTGGACCTGCATGGCAAGCCCCTGTCCAGTTTCGTCCAGCCGACTCTGGTGAAGCGAACAGCCGATGGTCGCACGACCGCGGGCGGCGGTCGGCTCTCTCAACCAGCGTCACCACGGCAGCTGCAGCACCTCTCTGCCCCGCCGGCAATCAATGCAGAGCTCAAGCACCACGCAGGGCGTGAGGAGGGGGAGGATGAGAGGGAGCCCACACTCAGACCGTCGAGCACTCCGTTGCCGCGGGAGACTCGGGTCGGGGGCGAAGGCGCTCCTCGTAGGCGCGGGAGCGCGTCCTCGATCTTCAAGTCCTTCCCATCCAAAGCCATCTGCGGCTGCAGCAGGAACTCCGTAGCAGCCAAGTCGGGCGTCGACGAGCACGGCAAGGGCGGTGGCGAGGGTCACGATGTCAAGACGAGCGCACGCAGCACCAGCTCCACCCAATCCACCCAAACCAGCCTCGCCTCCGGTCTGTCGCGGCTGTCCTCCATGTTCAGGCGGCTGGTCAGCGGGGCCGCACACGGGAGCATAGATACGAAAACACCGCGACAGACTCGCCAGCACGAGGACGAGGCCGCCACAGCCACTGCCGTCGAGGCATCGCTGCAGATGGCGGCGCTGGGGAGCACGATGCAGAAAACGGACAGCAGTACCAACCTCCGCTTCGTTGACATGCAGGCCGGACGCAAGCAGGGGCAGCCACAGCCGGCCGTCACCCCCGCAGCGGCCTCAGCAACCGCGGTCAAGCCAAGGCGCGTGACGCCGACACGCGAGATAACGAGCTCGTGGCACAGCGACCCCACCAACTCCCCCACGGACGAAGAGGAGGATCGAGGGCGTGGCGATGGCGTAGTGGGGGCGGCGTCACTGATACCCCCAGCCGCAGCAGCGCCAGCAATACCTGTAGAGTGCGCGGGTGACAGTGCTGAGGAGAGTAAGGGGCGGCGCAAGAGGAAGGACGCGGAAGCGCAGGATGGCACCTCGTCGTCGGCATCGGCAGCAGGAGGCGATGATCGGCGCAGCAGCGGCAGCGGCGGTGCCGATGACGTCAATACCTACTCCACGTCTACGCCCTTGGCGTCCGCGTCTGCCGCTGGCAAGCCTCTTCGCCGGCGGAGGGAAAGAAAGGGACGGAACGGACCACGGCGGCATCGGCACCGCCGCGAGGGGCAAGAGCAAGCGAATGAACAGGTCAACAGTGTGGCGAAAGTTCTCCAGGGCTGCCCGTCCTCCCCGACACCGCCACCGAAGTCGAAGTCCTCCGACAGATCCGCAAGCAGCGACGGCGAATCGCCGCGCACCTTCCAACGCCCCTACGAGGGTGCTCGGCGGCAGCATGCCACCAACGACAACTCCAACCGAGGCCATCCCGCCGACGCGGTGCCGCCGCCGCCGCAGTCGCGGATAGCCTCTGCCGCTATTCTCGCAGCGCGACGTCGCGAGCTGCGCGCCACGTCGCGCGTCAGCTCCTCAGTGAATCACTTCGCTGTGTCGTGGCGCACGCGTCAAGCGACAAGGCATCGGGAGGAGCTGCTGCGCCATGCCGGTCAAGCACGCATTGCCCGGCCACAGAAACGCGATGCAGAGCGGGAGAGCGAGTCCGAGAAGGCGGCAGCTGTGGCGGCGTCGCCTCATGCGCCTCGATCGAAGCTGTGGGCCAGCTCGGCGCGGTCCGCGGTGGAGTCGCGTCAGAGTGGCACGGCACCGTTCCCGCCACAGCAGCTCACCCCCGGTCGGCTGGAGCAGTACGAGGCAGCCCTAACGCGCGACATTCTCGAGTTGGACGCCATTGTAGAGAAGCGACGACGACGTGAGCTGTGGGTGGAGGCGAACCCGGAGGCAGCAGCAGCAGCGGCGGCGGCAGAGGCAGAGGCAGAGGCAGAGGCGGTGACAGAGGCTGTGGCAACGCCGTCACGCCGGCCATTGCGCGGCGCTGCTCAGCCCCGCACGATGGCGACCCCCGCTCTCACGGCTGGGCCGCTGCCATCTCGCGTGGACACCGCCACCGCTCTCACTGCCTCGACCCCGACCCACATGAGAAGGTCAAGTGCAGCCAACACTCGCGCCAAGCACCGCTACAACGGCCCGACAGCCTCAGGCTGTCTCAACCATCCCAACGACGACGGGGGTCGTAAGGCCAATGAAGTGGAGTCTGCGGCGGCGGATGGACGCGGCGGCAGGGACGGCTCTGCGCCTTTCTTTCGCGTCCGCACAGCGGACGGCGTGTGTCAGCGGCCGCAGCAGTGGCCCAGTGCGAGCGCCTCCTATACCGCCCACACCTCTAACGCGGCCAGGGTGTTGGCCGCAGCGCGGAGGCCGGCGGCGGCGGATAGCGGCAACGACGACGCCGAAGCCGATCCGCAGCACTCGAGCTCGACGCGGCTGCCAGGCGATGCAATACGCCTCACCATGGTGGCACTGCAGCGCAGGTATGAGCAGCTACTCGACGATCTCGTGGCACGGCCAGCACCGCATCCCCCTGCAACGTCCGAGAGCGACGAAGGTGGCAACGCCACGGATGACGAGGTGTTCATGAAGGCGTACTCGCGGCACAACTACAGCCCGCGTCGGCATCCGTGCCCTCATCCGCACCTCAGCCAAGAGCAAGACAAGGGAGAACGCCATCGCCGGGTCGCGTCCTCGTTCTCTACGCGAAGGGGGCGGTCTGCGCCGGCACCGACGCAGGTCGATGCACTAATGGAGGCGGAGGTGGCGCGCTGTGCCGCGGCACTGCGGGCCGAGTACTACCAACCACCGCAACGTCAACAAAACCAGCAGCAGGAGCCGTCGAAGACCACGGAGCGGGTGCCTCTGCCTCCTGCAGCGCATGAGGCGGGTGCTGACACCGTCCCGATGGCGCATGTGGCAGCCTCGTACGCGCAGGCGCTGCGACCGTCGTGCGCCGCCTGCCTTCCGCAACAGCTAAGCGAGTACATCACCTTGGGGCTGCTCTCGATGATGCACGGGGGTGCCGACGAGTGTGTGGACACGGCTTCTGTTGCTGCGACTGAGAAGGCGGCCAATCTGCGGCAAGCTCACGCGCGGCCAGTCACGACGCCCACGCTCGTGCAGCGGCGTATACACGACGACCTCTACGCCGCTCCTCGGCGTTGTTCACGTCGCCGGATGATGCAGGCAGACGGAGAGCAGAATGCCACCCCCTCCGACGGGAACACCTCCGCTGCTCCGCCGATCACGTCGGCCTCGGTCTCGTGCGGTGCTGCTCTGTCGTCGATGCACGCGCAGAGCGCGGACGCGGCCGCGGCGGACCGCGACGTCGGCTTCTCGCCAGAAGCTAGAATGGCGCCCCTGCCCCCAGCGCAGCTAAAGCACTTCTTCACGCCTAACCCAGTGGTCATCGACGGTGCCTTGCTCACAAGGCTGATGCGGTGGGAGCGCCATGCGCGACGCGAGCGCGTTTCGCAGGAGCAGGAAGCAAGGCGCGTGCTTCAGCGGCTCTACATTGTAGAGACCATACTGGTGTTGCGGGCCATGGGTACGGCGGCGGCGATGCAGGAGCAAGAGGCGCCAGCGACGCCGACGTTGCCAACGAGTCAGGCCCTAGGCGGCCCTGCGACGGCACCCGTCAACGACAGAGGCGGCAAGGGGAGCGTCACGGCCGCTGGCCGCCTGCTGAGCCTCGCCTCGGCCGAGGCGATGCCGTCGCCGTCCGCGCAGCAGGACAGCAACCGCAGTCGCAGTCCGCTGGCTGCAACACGAAGCAGCGGAGACGCGAGCGAAGAGGAACACTCTGCGGCTGTCGGTGTCGTGTGTGGCGACGCCGCCGCCGCCGCCGCGGGTGCGCTGCACGTGACGACGGCGTCACAAGGTGAGGGCAAGGGCACACAAAAGGAAGGCGTGCATGCAGCTGCTGCGCCGCTGCCAAAGCACGACACCACGGCGCGGTCGCTTGCCGGGGATGCGTCGAAGATGCGAAGTGGTGTGGAAGTCGACACGGTGGAGCGCAATGCAGACGACAGCTCCTCTTCGTCGGCTTCGCCAGCGGTGCTGGTGACACCATCGCCCCAGGCAGCTGTTGCCACGGAGGTTGGCGGCGAAGCGAAGCCGGCTACGGACCACGGCAGCGATGTTGATCTCGCAGAGAGCAGCAGCAACAACAGCAGCAGCAGCAGCAGTGCCTCATCAGCGCTGTCCTTTCACCTGGAGGACAGCCAAGAAGAAGCTGCCCTGCAGCACCCCGGCCCTGGCGCTGACGGCACAGATGGGGACCATTACCCCGTGGTGGCGTCGGGCAGCTTAACCGCGGCCGTCCCCGCCGCTGCGTCGCCGCAAGCGGCCGAGGCGCGACCCTTGTCAATCGACAGAGGCAAGCCCATCACTGGCAGCGACCGTCACGGCACCCTTGACGATGTCGACGGCGCCGCCGGCACGGTGGACGACGCACCTGTTGGCAACGCTGCCGCAAGTCCACCCTCAACGGCGAAGCACACCAGTGCAGCGCCTCACCAATCTCCTCCGCCGGTGCCACCATCGTCTTCCGCCGTCTCCTCCGCATCGTCCTCACCATCCCGCAACCTGCACGTGGCCGCAGACATGGAAGCTGCGCGATCGGCGGCGCCTGTGCCAGAAGGCGAGGGAGCCGTCGCTGCATCGCACAACGCAGACGACACGGGTGCTAAGGACGTGGAAGCAGTGGCCCGTGACGCCGTCCAGAGCCCAGTCACGCCCGTCGAGGCGACAATCAGTACGGCCTTAGCATCGGCTGCTGCTGCAGAGGTGATACCGGAGTCTGAGCCACCAGTGAGCGCCGGAGACGACCCGAGGCGGGCGTCGGAGGGCCCACGATCGTGGGAAAGAGAGAAACGGCGGCAGCAGCAGAAAATGGCCACCGCCACTACGCGCATCGCTGTGCCAGCCTCGCCCCGCCGCGTGCGCTTCTCCCTTCAACCGGAGGTAGTGAGCGGCGACGATGGCGCGGTCGATGAAGTTAGCGAAGCACCAAAGCAGACGTGCTGGGAGGGGCGAGAGACGTCGCATGCAGCCGGTGCACCGCAGGCAATGACGCCTGAGTCTGTGAAGCGCGTCGCCTCAGGGGCGGCGGCGGCGGCAGACAAGGATGACCTCTCTATCGATCTCTTGGAGAAGCTCAACGGTCTGGATGCGCTACTCCTCTACAACTTCCCAACCTACTTCACCACCGGCACCGATGAAGACGGCCTCCCCAGCGTCGTTATGCGTCCCCATCGCCACCCGCCGTCAGCCGCGCCCTCGGTGCAGCCGCTGTGGCGGCACTCACCTTTGGCGTCGACGCCGCTCGTCTCGCCTCGGCCGCTGCAGCCATATAGATCGGCACCATCGCGGCACCTCTCGGAAAGCATGTCTCCACTAGCAGAGGGACGCGAGACACCACCGTCGCCCACAGCAAGCGCAGCAGCGGCAGACGCGTCGCCGTTCGATGCGTACGCGAGTGCCCTTCGTGGCCACCGCCCGCCGCCGCGGCTGCCGCCAGAGAGTCTAGCTTCGCAGCTGCGCCGCAAGTACAGTCTTCCCCAGCCGGTGCAGCACCGTCGCCACGATCACTCTGCAGAAGTCACGCTGGGCCTTCCCGCAACAGCAACACCGAGTGTAGCCGCGGCGGCCTCAGCATCCCCGTCCGCATCTGTGTCGGGCTCATGGCCGTCGGCGGTGCCCGCGGCGGGACGTCCTTCCCCGCAGGAAGGCATCGACGCCTCTCACCTTGCGGTGCGGCGTTCAGTGTGGCTCTAAAGCAGGGGAGAGCACATCAAGCCGCCTTGACGCCTGTGTGTGCCTGCTTGTGTAGAGGCCCCGCCCTCCCCCCCCGTCCGTTCGTCCGTCGACTCACCCCCTTTTTCTCCCACTCACGAGGATTCGACGGATGGCGCTGCTGCACCGGTGCCGGGTCCGCAGCCGCTCAGTCGCTTTCCCCGGTCCTACGCCAGCCCCACCTGCCTATTGGAGCCGGTGCACACGGCACAAGATGCAAGACCGAGTCGTGCACGGGCTCCCTCGCCGTTTTGCTTGCCCTTCGCGCGCCCCTTCTTAGAAACACCGCCTGAGCGCACCCCCGTATCCACCGAGGCACGATGGCCGATGACGTCGTCCCCGCTGTCTCCCGTGTGTCGCGGGTGCGCGCGCGGGTACCCGGCACCGCCTCCTGCCCCACCCACGCAGACGTACACGTCAGGAAGAGCCATCGCGACGTGTGCAGGTGGTGATGGCCCCAACGCCCTCCCTCTGCACGCCTTCCTTGCGTCCATCGACGATGAGTTGGTGCAGTAGCAACGGCACCCGCGCAGCCTGCTGCTTCCGGATAACCCCCAAGGAGGAGCTGGCTGCGCACTTTACCGAGGCCTGCGAGGAGGGGGGAGGGCGGCACAGCCCGGCAACCTTGGCACCCTCACTGTCAGACGGGGACACCAAGAGCAGCTACGCCATCGCCTCCGGCAGCACCCAGACGCCCTTTTTCACCGCTGGGCTGCAGCAAGCAGCCGGTGCGCACGCCCCTGGACCTTGGCAACTGCTTTCTCACTCGTGACGTGCTCGGGAGCGCCGTCCCACTGCCGCGGCGATGGGCGTGCGCCGAGGCAGCGGCGAGGAGATCCTCCAGCTCGAGTCTGCGCGACAACCCCGAGTATCAAAGCGGCGAAGTAGTGCGGAGGAGCTGATGTGCGTGACCGTTGTGCGAGTGAAATAGGCGTGTGCAACCGGTGCCTCTGCCACGCACGCACACACGTACAAGCCTCCCTCCCTCATGTGCGTCAGGTGGCGGCACCGTCGTCCCCCCCCCCCCACACACACACACGACCGGCTGTCCTTTTTACTGCCTTACATTGTGCTCAGTACCTGCTCCTCACACACGTGCGGCGTTCGTTAGGCGTCCGCTGCTGCTGGTCGTAGTCGTGGCCATTGAAGAAAGGGAGATGGCGGGCGTCTGGGGTCGCACCTTCACCGAAGTCGTGTTGGGCTTCTGCCTTTTTTTACCTGTTCACCTTTGGCTCTCCGACGCGCACCACGACCATCGCCGCCACGCTCATCATCCACCGTCCTCGCCGGTACTCCCCGCGCATGTCATTGGCCGTCCCGACGCACAGGCGCATGTGTGTGTGTGTGTGTGTCACGTGTCCACACGTTGCGAGCATCGGCGCCGCCAAAGCTCTCCTGCTGCAGCGATGATGATGGAGACATATAGAGGGAGGGATGGCGCACGCACGCACGCCCTGTCTGCCTGCCCGCCTGCCTTGTCTTCTCCACGCCCTTTTCTCCTTCTGCCTCTCCCTCGTACATTGTGACCTGCCGCCTCCTCTCTCACCATATTGGATGCGAGCTGCCCTCCTCCTCAGCCCCGCTGTGGCGTGTGCGTGCATGTTGTTTAACCACTCACAACCGACCTCGCCCCTCCCCCTCTGTCTTCGCCGTCGCTATCACTGGCTGTCTCGCTGTCGCTGCCACAGAATTTTTCTTCCCTCGCCCCTCCCCCTCCCCTCCTCTCCCACGGCGCGGCAACGAGCTACGGAGGACGGTGACAGACAGCTCCAGCGCAAAGGCATGTGTGTACGGTCTCCTCAGCATGAAGCAGCTCAGCCCAGGCGCCACCCTCGGGGAGGTGCCAAACTTCCCGCAGGACTTGCAGCCGGACCAGTCGACGTACAAGGGCCGCTTCCTTCGCTTTCTCTCCATGACGGACCCTCGCACCCTCCTCACGTCGCCGACGCGGCTGGCGCTGAGCGAGGCGCTGCTCGAGCGTGTCGACCGCCGTGAGGAGGGCTGGGCCACAGTGAAGGTGGCCGACTACCTTGACGCGCGGCAGCGGGTGCAGTGCATCGTCCACCCCGAGTCGGGGAAGCCCATCCTTATGCCGTTCCGGTTCTCCATGTTCGTGCCGATGAACTTCATCAACCTATGTGGTATGCTGGCGCCATCGCAGCAGACCCCCGCGCGGGCCATGTTCTGGCAGTTCTCGAATCAGACGTACAACGTCGGCTTCAACTACTGCAACGGCAGCGGCAAGGACGGGCTGCCGCTGCATGAGCTCGCCATAAGCTACGTCGTGGCCACATGCACCGCGTGTGGCACCTCGTACCAGCTCAGTAAGGTCGCCTCCGCTGTCTCGGCGTCCACGTCGTCGGCGGCACTGCTCCTGCAGCTGATGATCCCGTACACCGCCGTGGCGTGTGCAAACATTGCGAACCTTGGGGTCATTCGGTTCCGCGATGTGCTGCGCGGCATTGCCGTGCAAGACCCGGAGACGGGTAAAGACCTGAACGACGGCAAGCCGTCGGCCATGGCCGGCCGCCTCGCTGTGGCGCAGGTAGCGCTCAGCCGCGTCATGATCCCTGTGCCGCTGATGCTGCTGCCGCCGGTTTTCATGAACGCTCTCTTCCACCCGACAAAGGGCGTCCGCTTCTTCGCGCAGCGCCGCGTGCAGCTCTTTCTACCGGTGAACGTGCTGACGCTGGTCAGTGTGCTGTGCGTCGCACTGCCGATGAGCATCGCCGTGTTCCCGCAGAAGACGGTGGTGCCCGTGAGCTGGCTGGAGGCGTCCTTCCAGGGGCAGACGAACGCCGCCGGCCACGCCATCACGCATGTCGAGTTCAACAAAGGCCTCTAGCGCCGCACCGCCCATTCTCGGGTTTGGGGGAGGGGGCAGGGAGAGGCGAGAGATGGAACGGGCAGCACACGTCAGGGACGGCGAGTAGCACGCGGCGGTGCCGGGAGAGGCATGCGCCGCGGTCACGCCCTCTCTCCGTGCTTAGCTTCTGTGTGTGCATGTGTGTGGCTCATTGCGGGCGCCGCCGCTGTTGTATATCTCGAACACGAAGCTCTACTTCAACGCCTCCCTCCATCTCCGCGCTTCGCTCCGTCGAGTCCGCTTGCAAGCGTGCTCTCATTGGCTCTACCGCCGCCCCGCCCACCTCCCCCATTTGAATCCCTGCGTCCACTCGTGTGCATGTATGCGTGTGCTTCAGAGCCGGCGCGCGATGTCGCGCATCGTTTTCCTTGCATCCTTCCCGCCAGCAGCAGCAGCAGCAGTATCGGCGACGACAACTAGGGAGTACGCCAGCATCCACTGCTTGGTGTATCGACGCCTGGCCCGCTGATGCGTGTCGAGCCACCGCAGCGGACAAGGCGTGTGTCCGCCGCGGTGGGGCGGACTGTCCGTGACGCGTCCCCGCGACCTCACCTCACCCCTGGCACGCCTCTCCCCTTCACCCGCCTGCGCGTTTGTGTGCGCGACTCAGGTGTGTACACGGCATGCATGTGCGCGCACCACCGCCACGACAGCAACACAACCACCACCGCTCTTCCTGAGCAGGCCGCAACACACGTCCCACCCGTACGTACATCGATGGGCGACCGCAGAGACAGTCATCCGTATCAAGGCAGTCCTCAACGTGCGCTTGCCGCTGCTCGTGTGCGTGTGTGTGTGTGTGTGTGTGTGTCGGTCTCACGCTGTGCTCTATCCCCCCCCCTCCCCCTCCCTCCCTCTCCTTCGACCACCCCTCCCCCTCCCCCTCTTGCAAGCACGTGAGACACGCGCAGGCACTTATAGACAGAAAGCGAAGGGTCACCGCAGCCGACATCTGAACGCCATCGCCCAGGAAGAGTGACCTTTATCAAGGCCCTCCCCCCTCCTCCACACCCACACACACACACACACCACACGATGCCGTCCTCCCCCTCTTACGCGGCGTACCTACGTGAGGTGGCGATGGAGGTGAACGCCACGATCGCCCCGGGCGCCCTCACGACATGCCCCACTACATCCACTGCTGCGGTCATGGCTGCCCACACGACCGTGACGGTGCCGCCGTCGCGGTTATCGAGGTCTAGACGCCAGAGGGCTTGCTACGCCGACCACGACCACACCAGCGGTAGCGCCAACACCAGCCGCAGCAGCGCTCCTCACACGACGGACCCGTATGGGGACCCCTACGCGTACGACTACGTGCAGGTGCCGGCGATGGGAACCCTCAGCAGCGCCGGCGCGGTGCAGCTCTATCAAGGCTGGCGGCGGCAGCAGCAGAAGCGGCAGCGGCGCGCGGAGGCCCACACCCCGCGCAGCTCCCACAGCGCACGCGCAGCTGCGGTGCATCCGTCCTCGTTCTCGCACGCCACCAGCCACCTCACCGCAGGCACAGCCAAGCAGAACTGCGAGCGCGACGTCGACGTGGACGCCATGCTGCGCTCTTTCCAACGCCTGTACGCGGTGATGCACGATGAGGGCAGTCGTCAAGGCCACGATGCCGTCGCCACAGAAAGGGTCGCTCGCGCCTCACACTCCGTCCCCTGCTCGCCGCAGCGGCGAACCTGCACCTCCCCCACGCGCTCACAGCAGCGCCATGTGCACACCGCGTCTCAGCAGACATTGCACGGCGCCGCTGCTGCCATCCGCGTCCCCCTCATGGACTTTGGCAGCGACAGCATCATCATCATCGACGACGACGACGGCCGCCGCTATGGCTCCGGCACGAAGTTGGTGACGGCAGACAAGAAGTCCGTGAAGACCCACAAGAGCCCGCGACCTACGGCGGGGTCGGCAGCGGCCAGTGTGAAGGTCGTGTCGCCTGCGCTTACCAGCACAGACACCTCCGCGATCACCTCCAGCCCCTCGAAGCCTTCCACCTCGACCTCGCGGTCATGCTCGCAGCCACGGCAGCCTCAGGCTCAGCGATACCAGTGCCCCAACTGCTGTCGCCGATGCAGCTCGTGTGACTGCGTCGGCCTACCGCGTCAGGTGAACGCTCATGAGCATCGCTCTCGCGGCGCGGTGGCCGGTGCCGCTCATGGCAGGTATCACGCGCGCTCCCCCTCGCCGGCGCGCGTTCGCTGGGTGTCGTCCGCCGATGGTGCCGCCGCGAAGAAGAACGGCGCACCAGCGGTATCGAAGACGGCAACTGTGGACTCCCTGCGCCTGCAGTGGCCGGGTCAGCTACGTGCGACACCCTCTCGACGCCCGTCGCCAGAGCAGCTGTCCTCACCAGAGGTACAGTGCCGCTCTACCCGACGTGCGCGTCACAGAAGCGGGCAGCAGTCGCCCACCCACGGCAGGCATCACTGCCGTCATGATCGACGTGTTGACCGCAGTTGCGGTGCGCACCGCAGAGGAAAGTCGACCTCTGCGGACGCGGTGGCCGCTGTGTCGTCTACACGCGGCCGCGTGGATCACGGGAAGGGCGAAGCGGTTCTCCGCGACATCGCCACGCGCACGTGCACGTGCTACTGGGCTGAGTTCTCCGGCTTTACAATGGCGGTGAACCCCGCCTCGCATGCCGCTGACTGCCCATACCAAGCGCACGAGGCCCTCTACGCCGAGGTAATGCTGGAGAGCAAGACCGACGACGGCGGCAGCGGCTCTGCCAGCACCTCCTCTCACAGTCGATGCTCCTCCTCTGCCTCCTTGCACGGCCGCGGCGACAGGTTTGACAAGCGAAGCTGCTCGAGGCATTACCGGCCGGAATACGCCGCCGGCGCGGCGGACGCCTCGGCGCGACAGCGGCGCGCGGGGCAGCTCAGGATGGCACTGGATGACCCCGAGGCCAAGCGCACGCGCGGCCGCGCCGCCATCATGGGCTCCACGAAGCGGCGGACGTACATAGAGAGGATCATGGACGCTGCCCGCGATGCTCCGTCGCCACAGCCGCCACGCTCTGGTGGCCGCCGCAGCAAGGCAAACGCCACGGAAACTTCATTGGCGGCGAAGCAGGACGCGGAGGTCACTGCAGCGGCAGCGCCACTGCCCTCCTCCCCAACGGCGGAGGCCAGCCTACTGAGTGGGGAAGCACCACCAAAGCTCGAAGATGAGCAGCCGCCGCAGCTGCCCTCAAATCGGTCATCCTCAGAGAATGGTGCAGCGGCGCCAGCTTCCGACGAAGGCGCAACCGCACCCCCCGCTGCCGCCGAGGACAAGGATGGTGCGCCAGCTGTGGAAGACCAGCACGACGAGGCCGGCCGGAGCAGCAGAGGGGAGAAGCAGCCGTTGCCCAACGATGAGAGCGCCTTGCGAGCCCTCTCCCGCCCGCGCCGCCGCCCCGCCGTCGGGGTGCCAGGCCCCGGATCCTACCACGTGGATCTCGCCTACGCGGCCAGCTCCGCAGCGCACGGAATTCGCGGTGCCGCGATCCCGAAGTCGGCCCGTATGCCCGCCGTCAAGTCCGTCACCCCAGGCCCAGGCGCCTACGACGTGTACAAGCGTGAAGAACGCAAGGCCTTCACAGCGGAGCCCGTCGCTGCTGGCGGTGCGGCGGCGACCACCGCCGCCGATGGGGACGCTACGGACGGCAAGGATGCAGACACCGCTCCAACCACGGGAAAGCATGTGATCGGCAAAGGCGTCGTCTTCGCCAGCACCGGTGCTCGACAGCTACAGCTGCGGTACGGCGATGCCTACGTGCACACCTCGACCTGGGCGAAGCGCGCGGCTGCCGTGCCGGGGCCTGGTGCCTACAATATCGTCGACGGCGACCGCTACGACCAGAGCAAGCAGCTCGGTGCGGCACGGACAGGCCACCAGTTTTCCAAGTCCGCTGACGGGGCGCACTTTTCTGTTGTGTCCACCGCCGCCGCAGCAGCAGCAGTAGCGTCCCTGCGCGCCTCACTTGTCGTGCCGTGGCGCGACTGGGCCGGTGGCGCGTACATCGGCACGACCACATCCAACTTCGTGGCGCACCCGTCCCTGGCCGGTGGTGATCGGCGCACTATTGGGCAGACGGTCGCTGCAGACCCATGCACAGACCGCTGCGGCAACACGTCAGCTGCTGTAGCGGCGGCTGCAGCCGCCGCCGACGGCAGTGTGTGGAGGGGTGTCGGCAGCGGCGTAGCTCTGCGTCTGACCAGCCAGCGCTTCCCTGTGAAGGCGGCAGGCGCACCCGCGGCTGCCGTGGTCGAGGGGCACAACTCGAAGACCGGCCGCACCGGAAACGCGGAAGGCGCCGCTCCGCCACCCGGAGAACCCAGCCCGGCCACGTACGATTTGGAGCGCGCGCTGCGGTGGGTGCAACGTCGCGCGCCAGAGGTGTCTATGACATTCCGCCACGACCGCGGTCCGCGAGGACCGCTCCGCTCCGCTGCGGGAGCCGCCGATGACGGCACCCTTGCCAGCGCAGTCGGCGGCGGTGCAGCGCGAATGGCGGTATCACCTTTATCGCACCTCCTCAGCGACGACGTCGGCTTCGGCCCTGGACCTGCCACGTACGACGTGTGCGGCGGCGAGGTGTGGCGCATGCGCCGCAGTCCGCAGTGGTCCTTTGGCACTGCAGCGCGATACGCGCCGAGCGCGGCAGTGCCAGTGAGCGCACCCGGGGAGGGCGCAAAAGACGTGAATGGCCGGGCCCTGCACGCCGTCGACCACCCTGGCCCTGGCGCCTACGATACGGAGGCCGGTTATCGCGCACTGCAGCGCTCCGTGGCGAGCGCACTCATCCCCACCGCGCCGCGGCTCCCTGTCGGCGACAGCAACCGTGCCGGTGTCCAGGGCACCGCAGTCACGGCTGGCGACACGGATAATGGCGCGCGTGCGGGCCCAGGAGCCTACGATGTGGAGAGCGGCTATAGGGTGGTGCGCGAGAGCGTCAAGGGTGGAGTTATACCGCGTGCCGGGGCAGATGCGCGGGCCAAGGTCGACGACGAAGAGGCGCAGGACGGTGGACCGGGCCCTGGTGCGTACACTCTGCCGGCTCTGCCGCAGAGCGGTCCCACCGCGTACCTCGGCATGAGCGCGCCGCGCTTCCCGTATGAGCAGACCCTGGCGGCCACGGAGGGCAATGGTGGAGGGCACGGAGCAGCAGCAGCCAACGGACACCCGCCCCACCCCAACACCAGCCTCTTCCTTGCCCATCTAGCCACCCCCGGCCCTGGCGACTATGACGTCGACGCCGCCACGAGCCTCGTGAACCGCCCGGGCGCAATCATCGGCCGCGCCACGCGAGCCTCGCTGCTCGTGCCGACTGGGGTGACCCCCGCGAATGTGGGTCCTGGCAGCTACATGCTGCCCGCACTGCCGGCTGGCCGAGGGGCCGTGATGTCCACCGCGCGTGCTGTTGCCACCGCCGAAAGGGGCGACGCGGCAGAGCGGCCAGGTCCGGGACTCTACGACCCCGTGGACATGCATGCGTCGTCGACGCGCACCTTCTCGCTTGCTCGCACGAGCGCGCGCTTCCCCGATAGCGACGCACACGCTGCCGACGCTCCGGGCCCTGGTGCGTACGAGGTGGTGGACCTCAGCCCACCCGGGCGGAGCGCGGTGATGGGCTCTGCAGTGGCACGTCCGGATCTGGAGTGGAAGGAGGGCAACGGCGACGGCACTGGTGCCTACAGCCCTCAGTTCGCTCAAGTCGAGAAAAGCGCGCCGCGGGTGGTGCTGGCACGCGCCCCTGCAGGACGAGGCGCCCCCTACTACTACGCGGGCGGTGACGCGTCGATGCCGTCCCACGAACACCGCGCCGGTGCCGGTTCCGAGCTGGGTCCGGGGCAGTACGACCCACAGTACCCGTCCGACGTAGTGCAGGCAGAACGCGGCTACACCTTCGGCTCTGCCCCTCGCGCCACCGCCGTGGCAAGCGCGGTGGATGGGCCGGGGCCTGGTGCCTACGAAGTGCGGATGACGCGGGACGGTCGATTGGTGAACGGCGGCGACGGCAGTGGCGCGACGCGCATTGGCACTGCGCCGCGGTTGGGAGAGGAGGGCGCGTCAGCGACGATGTCCGCAAGCCCGGGACCCGGAGCGTACATGCCGGAGGCGTACACCGACATGGGTGCCGGCTGTGGCGGCGGAGCGCTCTCTCTGGCGGTCCGCATTGGAACAGCTCCCCGGATCGTGGGTGGCGACGACGCACGTGTGGCGATGGACGTCCCGGGCCCCGGGGCGTACGACCCGAATGACGCCGCGATTCGCCCAGCGCGGTCGGTGCACCGCTTTGGGACAGCGGCCCGCCTAGCCAACGAGGTTGAAGAGGCCGCCGAGGCGGACGGCGTGGGTCCTGGCGCCTATGATGTCGAGGCGGGCCTGGCGCACTGCTCACAGGGGCCGACCGCCGCCGCCTACAGCTTTCCACGGGCTGGCGGCAGTGGTGGTTATAGTGGCAACCTGGGTGTGGGGAATGCAGCAGCTGGCGGGATAGCGGAGTCTCCGGGCCCCGGAGCGTACAGCGTGGAGGCCGCCTACCGAGCCACGCTGCCCCGCCCCGCCATCGCTATCCTCTCTGGTGGGGCGAGCGGCGTCAAGGGCTTTCGCGGCAACGACGAAGGCGAAGCATCCTCCCCAGGACCTGGAGCGTACCATCTGCCACCTTTCTTTCCTGAAGGCCCGCAGTGGGGGTTCGGCACCTCGATGAGGAGTGCAGCAGCAGACGTGGCGGATGGATCATCAACCCTCGCGACCGCCTCGCCGGGCCCAGGCGAGTACGTCGTACCGGCTCCTGCGCCGCTGCATAGCGGCGCCTCGTTCTCAAAGGCAGAGACAGCGTCGCCCGTCGGCGACGCCACCTCGCCGGGGCCTGGGACATACAACGTGGTGGATGCTGCGGTGCGACCATCCGCGCCTGGGGTGCGCTTCGGGACCGCAGCGCGGCACGCCTGCACTGGCGTGTCTGCCGGCGACGTCGACACTGCGGCGGTCGGCGTTCACGACGGTGGCGTGCCGTGGACGCCAGGTCCGGGTGCGTACTCGCCGAATGTGAATGCCTCCTCTACGTCACGCTCTACCCGGGCCGGTCCGACCTTCGCGCAGGCGCCACGCATGGCGCCATCCGCGTCCACCGATGTGGTGGGATGGGGTGCAGGGGCGGAGGAAGGCGACATCGGCCCGGGCGCTTATGATCCTCATGGCGATATGGCAGCCAGTGCAGCGGCGGCACACCGCTTCGGCACCGCACCGCGCATGCCGCCCCCCACCGCCCCTGGTGCTGCCACAAAAGGCGATGTTGGGCCTGGCAGCTACATGATCGAGGCAGCTGATGCACAGGTGCTGCCTCGCGTGCCGTCCCACACCATGGCACCGCCCGCGCCGCACGCACCACGACTGCAAGAGCCGCGACCGGGCCCGGGGAGCTACGAGTATCCGGTCGCCGTCCAGGAGCACCGGCGGTCGGCGCTGGTGCTGGGTCGTCACGGTGATTCGACGGACATCACACGTGACACGCCGGGTCCAGGAGCGTACGACCCAGACACCGCGTACAACTCTACTCAGGTAGCACGCCAGCCGGGCGGGTTCACCATGCAAGGACGTCCGATAGCGTCGATGCAAGTGGGGTTGGCAGAGGGGCCTGGGCCAGGCGCGTATAACACCGATGCCTCCGCAGCATCGGTGGCTGCAGCGCACCGCTTTGGCACAGCCCCACGGATGCTGAGCGCCGCGAACGGCGACGCTGGCGTCGGCCCTGGCGCCTATGACCTCCCAGCGCCACCCGCCATTCGCCAACCGGTGAGCTTCGCACAAGCGCCACGGGAGGTGGTCGTGGGCTCGCACGAAGACAACGCCGCCGACCTGCACAGCGGAAACATGCGTGGTGGCTCTGTCGGTGGCGGCACCCCCGGGCCCGGGTCGTACGACGTTGGGAGCGCCATCGACTGCACACATATGGGCGGACGGGGCCCGAGCTTTACTATTCCGCGTGGGCCGCGGCCAGTGCTGCGCAGTGGGGACGTCGACGCCTCCCCGCTCGTGGGGCCAGGCACGTACAGCCCTGTCGACCCGACGTCGCACCACCACGGCGGCGGCGGCAGCAGCAGCAGCACCAACGGCCCTTCCGCAACTTTCGGCCTGGCAGAGCGTACCGCGAACACCGTCAAGAGCGGTAGTGACGCACCCGGCCCAGGCACGTATGACCCCCACCGTCCTAGTCTCGCCAACGGAGCCGGGATCGGACCGTCCTTCGGCTCCGCGGTTCGGATGGACGACGTGGGTGGCGCGGCGCTGGGAGCTACTCCCGGTCCCGGCGCCTACGCGGTGGCACCCTCCTTCAAGGCAACCTCGGCTGCCGGATCAGCGCCGGGGCTGCGCTTCGGCACCGCGAGGCGGCCATCGGCGGTGCTGAACGAAAACCCAGGCCCTGGCAGCTACGCTGTCGCCGGCTACGACGCTGCCCCTTGCGGTGCGGCGACGGCGCCGTCGTTTGGGCAAGCGGAGCCGCGACCACACCTGGCATGCAGCGGCGTGGACACCCCCGGCCCAGGGGCCTACTACCGCGCGAGCAACCTCGACGGCACGTCGACTACACCCGGCCCAAGCTTCGGCTTTGGCGAGCGGATGAGTGCGACACCAGGTACGGCTACTCCAGGCCCCGGCACCTACTACAGAGACTCAGCGGCGTCGGTAGCGGCGGGTGTGGTGGAGGGCAGAGGTGCCAGCTTCGGGCTTGGCGAGCGGGCCTCGCCGGTGCTGAACAACTACCCCGGGCCCGGCACCTACTTCCGAGGCGCCGGTCTTGCAGCCGATGCGGCAGCGCTGCGCGGGCCATCGTTTGGCACGGGCGGTCGTCACGACCCAAAACTGAACAACAACCCCGGACCAGGAGCCTACTTCAGGGGTATACTGCCCGCAGCCGCCAGCGCCGCCCAACCACCACCGCGACGACCCACGGCGGCAGACACGCTGCGAAAGCTTGCCAGCGTCGGATACCCGATGCTGGCAAGCAAGACGAACCCAGCGACGACGGCCACAGCCACCGACAGCCGCAGCACTGGGTAGAGGACGACTTGAAGGGCACGCGCTTCATCCGGGATCCGTGTACGTGTGCGCCGTCGCTGCACCCCGCCCCGCCGCGTGCGTGTGGCAGCATAGAAACCGAAAAAATGGACGCAATCGGTACTGCATAGATGTTACGAGGGGAGCGACGTGTTTTTGTGAGCGAGTGTGCGGGTGTTGGTGATCCTTCTCTTGTGCGCTGTTGTTGTTGGCCTTGATGCTTCCTCAGCTCCCATCAGCGCCGCCACCAACATCATCACCCGCCTCCAGGATGCTCCACAGCTCCCCTCCACCTACCTCTTCTCGCTCGTGTTTTTCAGCCGCTGTCGTTGCATGTGGTCTGCCCATGTGTGATGTGTGTCAGTTGAGCGCTTCATGCGTTTCGTCACTACGCCTCACCAACCATCGCCACCCCTTTCGCACCGGCTCACGCGCCCTCTCCCCCCTCCGCACGATACGCGCGCTGGGTAGACCTCGCCATCACAGCAGGGGTGCGCGCGCGCCAGCAACAGAACGCGTCGGGAAGCGGCGAGGTGTGTTGCCGCACATCGCCCCACCCTCTCCCCCTCCTCCCCCACACGCCGTGAGGTAGGCCTCTCCAACCTCCGCCCTTCTGCTAGCCGGGGCCATTGATGTCCCGACCGCAGTGACGACGAGGAATCACGGAGACCGAGAAGGCACTGCGGTGGCCCTTCAAGGACCTCATCAACGGAATCCGTAGCGCCTTGTGCTCACCCTCAACCCCCTCTCCGTCTCTGCCCCCCCCCCCTTGACAGCTACAAGTAGTGCACTCTGGCCTGAGATGATGCCTTGTGGCCCTCCGCCCCCACCCACCCCACTTCTCCTCTCGCACCCCATCATGAGCGGATGAGGCAGTACACACCCGTCGAGTGGTCGTTGTAGCGAGACTGCTGGGCTGTAATACCTCCAGATGCCACGCGTCGCGCTTGGTGTGCGCGTGCCGGGCTCGGGTCTGGATGGGGACGGGGGGGTCCCACCCTCACGGTCTGCAGACCCGATGGCAGAGCCGGGCTGCGTCTTTTACACAGCCACCATCCCCAGGCTACGGCAGGATACGCGCGCTCAGCAGGCAGGCTGGGGAGACGCAGTGCCTCGCGGGCAGGACGAGGGGGTAACACTTGCATAGAGGCGCGTTGGGGGCGAGCCCTCCCACTACCACATCGTGAGTAGGACCACGAAGCGAAAAAACACAGCAAACCGCCACACATCTGGAGCTGCCCCTCCCCCCACCCCCACCCCGCGCGTTGCTCTCGCGCAACGGCTCGCACAGGCATACTCCCCACCACCACCCTCTTGAGGGGCTTGATCGGCGAGCCAGCATATACCTGCACAAGACCTACATGGGAGAAGCAGCACACGACGACAAGGGGGGGAGAAACGCATTTGGTGGCTCTGGCGGCCGTTCCGTTTTTTGGGCGTTGCACCTGCTAGCGGCCGCAGTGATGCTGGGAAGCCGCCGCCACCGCCACCACCACCACCTCTGCTCCTGTCGAAGTGCGTCTTGCGCGGGTGTCTGCCCTCCCCCCTCCCTCCCCACCTCGTCCGTCTGTAGCGCTCGTGCCTCCTTGCTCTATCTCCACCTCCTCCTCCGGCGACCGTGCACCTCTCTGTCTGTGCGTGCGAGAGAACGCAACTAGTGTAGCGGCGTTCTCGCGCTCTCCCGTTGCCCGCTCGCTGTCGGCGCACCATCACGAACCATCACACATCACGCATCACGCATCACCCATCATCATCATCACCACCCCGCGCAGCGGTGATCGCCGACACACCCTCGACTGCTTTCCCATCCCCCCATCGCTCCCTTTTAGATTTCGCACGAACATACATGTGTGCTCCCGTGTCTGCTTCATAGACGTCTCCAACGGCACCCACACACACAGCCCACCCCTCACCATCCTGCTCATCCCCCCCCCCATCATCATCATCATCATCCTGCTCATCTCGTCGCTGTGCACCCCACTACCACCACCACCACCACACCCTTTTGTATTTTTTTGTTTCTCTTGCTCTTGCTCCTTCACCAAGGGCTGCAGTCGGGCGGAGGGGGGAGGCCTTCATGCGCGCGTGCGTGAGCTACAAGGCGTGTGCGTGTGCGTGTGCGTGTGTGTGTGTGTGTGTGTGTCCTCGTCCCCCTCCCCCCTGTGCGTCGCAGAGGCATCACTGTGTCTTGCTCACGCTCTGCTCCGTGACCTCCTCACTGCGCTGTGCACCAGAGACGCACGCCCATGGCCTCCGTTAGCTTCTCGAATACCCCGCATGCCTCGCGCGGTGGCGGCGCCCCGTCGATGCTCCCGCCCGGTGCACGCGGCGCCGCCATGCCGCTGCCGCCAGGTGCACATCTCATGAAGGGCCCTTACCCGTTCGGTGGAGGTCGCGGGGCCCCCGGGCTGATGGGACTGCCGGCAGCCGCAGTACCTCCCGGCTTTAGAGGGAAGAGACCGCCTGGTCAGATGCTCATGATGGCCGGCAACCAGAAAATGTTGGTGCCCCCACCGTCGTCGTCGGCCGCTGGGGTTGGCCACTCCCTCGCGACGAGCCAGCCACTAAGCCGCCCCACCTCACCAGGGACGATGACAGCGCAGCCTGGTGCGCCGGGACGCGGCCCCATCGGCCCACCGCACTCATCCCCGCAGTTCGCGTTCGTGAGCGGGAAGAAGATCATGATGCCGCCAGGCGTGAAGTTGCCCGCGGGGGGCCCCGGCCCCAGTCACGCCCCCGGCGCTGCCGCTTCCGCAGCGCCGCCACGGGCCGTGATGCAAAGCAAGATGATGATGCCACCAGGGCCGGGTTGGGAGGCAAACCGACAGCCGTCACCCACAACATCACCGCCGCCGGGGGTGATGGGTCGCGGTGGAAGCAGCCCTTCGCCGCTTCGCGTGAACCCCGGTCAAAGCCCTGTGCGGCCACCGATGCCGTCGCCGTCGCCACCGCCACCGCCAACAAGAGCGGCAGCGGCTAGTGCCTCTGGCAACAAGAGCCACAAGTTCGACCCTGTGCGGAGTCTCACCAACGCCCTCAGCTCTCTGAGGCCCGGCAGTACCTCGGACAGGGAACGGGAGAACGAGCGACTGCGGCGCGAAGCGGCAGCGCTACAGCAACGGCTGCAGACGCCACCTGGGCTGGGCGCTCGTGAGAGAGGTGTCGACAGCGGCCCTGCTGGTCCCCGCAGCAGCAGCCGCACCGCCTTGATGCCGACTAGTCGCTCCCTGCCTCACCCTGCTGGCCAATCACCACCCCGGAAGCAGCCGCCGATGCCCCCTCCGCAGTTGATGGGCAACGCAAAGATGATGGTAGGACAGCCACCAGTCTCGCTGCGTGGAAAGTCGCCGACACCCATGAACCCGTCAACGTCCGGCAATCCGAGCGGCGGTGGTGGTGGTGCCGCAGCAGCAGCAGCAGCAGCACCAGCACCAGCACCGGCAAGCTCGACGATGAGGATGCCACCTGGTCAGTTCATGGCGATGAAGGGCCGCCCTGGCGGCGGTGGTGTCGTGGCGGGGGCAAAGAAGGCAATCATGGGTCTTCCGCCCCCTGGTGCGGCCCGCAGCACGGCGACCGCCTCTCCTCCAGCAGTGCGGTTGGCGCCATCGCCCCAGCAGCTGCTGCAACACCCGTCTCCAGCGGGGCCGCGGCTGGTGAAGGGCGTCGTAGGGCCACCACCACCGCACGAACGGCTCATCCCGCCTCCCTCACAGCAGCAGTCGCACTACGGCTCGACATCACCGCCGGCTGCGTCGCTGCCCTCACCGTCTTTGCCGGCAACACCGCCACCAGCAGCTGCTGCCGCCACGAATGCGCTCCGTGTGCCGAGTTCGACCGTGCTTAAGGAGGGGCAGATGCCCGAGGCTGGCGTGCGGTCACCTGGGCACGGACTCCGGCGACTAGGAGAAAGCTCTGAGGACAGCGACAGCAGCGGCGGAGATGGTGGTGGTGGTGGTGGTGGTGGTGGTGGTGCACACCACGGCGCGCAGGTAGGAGCAACCTCGCACAGCCACGGGCCCGGTCACCTTCGCACCAAATCCTTGGTGAAGGACACAGACGGCACGGTGGACTCGGCCAGAGCGCAGAAAAGCGCCGCAGACGACGAAGACACGGCACTGCACGAGGACGACAAGACGCAGCAGCCAAGGCCGTCCTCCTCGCCACCGCGCCACGAGGCAGCCCGTGAGACAAGGGACCGCAGCCACCACCGCGGCGATGGCGACCGAAACGACGGTGCGCACCACTCCACCGGCGCCATAACATCCACTTCAGCGTCTCCTGGTGCTGGTGCAGCCGCCACGTCGCGATCATCATCGTCTGCGCACCGTGACGGCAACGACAAGGCATCTGCCCCCACGATCCTGCAGCCGGTGCGGCAAACTGCAACAACAGCGGCACGCAGCGCTGCCGCAGCTGCCAAGCGACGACAAGAGGAAGAGGAGCACCGGCGCCGCGAGGCGGCTGGCAAGAACGCGTTAGCGTCGAAGAAGTTGCGGAGCTCGCGATCGAAGTCGGCCCCGTGCGCCGAACACGCGAGTCGACCGCAGCCCGCCGCGGCCGCCGGCGCGGCACGAGAACCGCCGTCACCGCAGGAGGAGGAGGACAACACGCAGAAGCCATCTAGCGTGGAGCGAAGCATCCACAGCATCGTGTCCACCACATCATACCGAGCCCCGCTGTCCCCGTCTGACTCTTCCACATCCACGTTGGGCGAGCAGAAGAGCCCCCGCACACCCGCACGCGGCCGCGGCAGAGCTGGTGGTGGTGGTGATGGCTTTGCCGCGTCGCCGGGGTCCCCCCCCACGCGGTCGGGAAAGCGAACCGGCAAGGCCACTCATCTCGACCTCTCCGACATGCGGAAGAGCGGGCAGTGGCAGCGGCAGTCCCGCAGCATACGGTCAAGGCTTCGCAGCCGTAGCACGAACGCCCGGCGCAGCACCGGCAGGGGATGCAGCGGCAACGACAGTGATGCCGATGACGAGGAGGATGCCGACAGCGGCTCGGAGAAGCTGACGAGCAGCGACCTCTACCGCCTTGCAAAGTTGCTGCGTGACGGCAACGCGGGCCTTATGGGGGCAGACATCGACGACCGGAAGCGCAGCAGCCGTCGCCGGCGGTCGCACCATCGTGGCGACAGCGGCAGCGACGGGGGCTCTGAGGCGGACAGCAGCGATGACGGTTCTTGGGGACTGCAGCGCCGTGGACGGCGGCGTCGGCAGCACAGTACTGCGAAGCGTCGCAGCACGCTCCCTCTCACCACAGTCGGCATTCCATGGCGGTATGCTGGCACACGGCGCTCGTTGGAACCGTTCGCGTCACCACCACGGGTGCGGCGGCCGCTCGGGTACATCAATGTCGGCGGCGGTCGCTACGCACGTGTCGGCGGCAGTCCGTATACCCTTCCCCAGAGTCGACCTCGCGCCACTTCGGTCGGGGCCGTGCCGCTCGGCACGACCAACACGCGCGCGTTGGTCCGCGACGCCGGGGCCTATGGCAGTTACCCACCCCTCTCTGGCGAGCGGAACCGCTGGACGTCGGCGCTGCTGGCAGCTTTTCGCAACGCCGCCGTGACAGAGGTGCAGAGGAGCGCTCTGCTGGACAGCCAGCAAGCGTCCAGCGCGCGCGGCGGTGGTGGTGCGGCGGCGCTCTACTACGGTAGCCAGCAGGGACAGCGATTTGGTGCTCGCCGCTCCCCGCCTTATCCCCACACCCGTGACGGCCGCAGTGCTTCCGGTGGCGGCTTGGATGACACGATGTCGTCAGCTGCTGACTCGCAACACCCCTACTGCGTGTCCACCTCAGCCCCGCTCTCCGCCGCGCCGTCCATGGCCCCTCTGCGCCGCGGCGCGGCGGCCGTGTATGAGCAGAACGAGCAGGAGCGCGGGCGGCCGTCGCCCCTGTCCGGCTCCCTACGCTGGGCTGCTGCCCAACCCTACAGCATCCCTTCACAACTACTGTCATCGACATCGACAGCAGCGGTGACAGAGCCTGTTGGGCTTCTGAGCCTCGACAAGGACAAGGTCGATCCGGCGGTAGAGCCCAACACGCATGGCACCGCAGCAGCGGCGGTCAACGACGCGGCGGCGCCGGCGCGAGTTGCTTCGTTGCGCAGGAGCAACTTCTCTGATCAGCTGCATGGCCTCCTTCCCCTCACGTCGTCATCCGCTGAAGCAACAAGGGCCGCGGCGGCAGCAACGAGGCCTAGAAGCATCAGCGGCGCCGACACGGCAAGCGTCAGCGCGGCAGGCTGCGGTGAAGGGGAAGCGAAGAGCGCGGCTGCCCCGGCGTCGTCGAGCTTGATCCCCACGTTTATGTCATCTACGTTGTCGGCGCCGCCCTGGGAACGGGCGTGGTCACGGGGCCCGGGCAATCATCTGCGCACCTCCTCGCCGTCGACCCAGAAACAACGGCAGGAGGAGCAGAGATATATTCAGCAGAGCGAGAGCTGCAACGCGGCGAACAACTTGAGACCATTTGGCAGCGCCGCTGCCGCTGCTGCTGCTGCCACAGCGCATGCTGGCAGGCACACCTCGGACGCGAAGCCCGACGCCTCCTGTTCGCCCTCGCGCGAGGAGCCGGTCTACCTAAGCAAGGCCACGGTTGCACGCCTTTGTACCCCGCGGCAGCGCCGAGGCAGTCTCGGTGCGAGTGCTGCCACGGCGATAAGCCCTATCTCTCGCCTCAGTCACGGCGGTGCTGACGGGATCAGCAGCGTGACAGCGCAGACGTGCAGCAAGTGGCTTGACGAAATCATTGACTCCGCGACGGTGACGGCCACTGGCGTACGCGCGGGCGGGGGAGCGGGCGGTGGCCGAGAACACGCGGCGTCCGCGGCGAATGGGATCCCTGTTGTCGATCTCCGTCGCGAGTTCAAGCCGCGCATCGCGGACGGCGGCACGGATGGCCGCGGCGGTCCGAGCAGCGTGCGCGCCGCGCCCCCGTCCCTGCACGATGGCGGCACGACGGACTACACCCAGGAGTTCACCGGGTCGCGCGCCCGCCCGCACGTTCCTGGAATCTCCTTCAAATACATGATCGGTGCGCGCTCGGCCACCGGCTCGCCACCGCGCACGGGTGGCAAGGCCTCCGCTACAGGCGGCGGCGCGGTCAACGTGAAGACAGTCAACGGCGTCTCGGACGGACTGCCGTTTTCGGCCTACTCCTCCATACGCATCCACAACCCGGCACGCAAGTCGCCGTGGGCACTGGCGCCGGAGCGCGAGGGGCTAAAGGTGCTCCCTGGACAGCCCGCTTTGTCGCGGCGTCGACGCATTCCCGTGGATGACAACGCAGCCGCAGAAAACGGCGCCGCCGATTCTGAGCTTGGCGTTCATGAAGCCGACGATGCGCGGCACTGCGCGCGTGGCGCCACCCGCACTGTTGTCGAGGAGGTGCACCTGGACGAGCACCGCCGCCCCTACTTGATTGTGCGCCCGGTGCCCAGTAGCGAGGAGGGCGAGGCGCAGCGTGCGGCGGTGGAGCGGCTCTCACGCCCAAAACCCGTCTACCGCCGCGCCAACGACCCTGCTTGACCTCCGCCTTGCGGATGCCGCTGTCGACGAAGTGCGGCACAAGTAGGGAAGATGATGTGCGCCCCCCTCCCTCCCTCCCCCACCCCCTGCCCATTGCCCCCTCCGAGCAGCTACAAGGACATGTATTCCGACGTCTCCTGCCTCGTCACCCACCAATACCTTTGCTGCTGCGACTCGCACAAGATGGAAAGGGCGGGGGCGGGTTGCGCGTGCTGCAGCGGCTGAAGCGAGAGGCAGTGACACGCACACGCACACGCACACATACACATACACGGAAAAAAAATACCAAGATTCGAAGGTAGCGGGAAGGGCGAGGGGCGAGATGATGGTGGGCAGATGTTGGCTGGGTGCTCTCTCTCTCTGCTCCCCGACTCGCCGGCTGCCGAGCGCACACGCAGGCACACCACGCCCACACGCGGAGATGATACGCGACCGCCCTGCCCTCTGCTCTTCGCTTTGGCCTTTCTGAGGTTTCGCTCTGGGGCACGAAGGGATGCTGCTGTCGATGCGATCCCGTCTTCTCTCTCTCCCCATCCCCTCGACGTGCTGACGCATGCTGTGTCGACAATGGTGAGGGATCGGGCGTATGGGGGTCATGCAAGCTGTGCCCCACACATGGTGGGCATCCTCATCATCATCAGCAACGCCGTCCTCATCGCTTGGTGTCTCTCATGCCTTTCACTCTCGCGCCGCCCCTCTCCTCCTCTACTCGCTTGGTTTCTCTTCTCCGCCGTCCCCGCCGTGCCACACACATGGGGGGTGGGTGGGACGTCCATACATGCATCAATGGACAGTGCGGCTCTCTATAATTCCAAAGCACTCAACGGCGAACACAGCAACCAACAGCGCTCCAGCAGCAGCCAGCAACCCCCTAACGTAGGAAGGGACTGCATCCCGCTCCCGCGAAGCGACGAATAAACCAGCGCAGGGGCACGCACGCACGTACGCAGGCCATCACCGACAAGGCACAGCTCACGCGCACAGCACCCTCTGCTGCAGCCTCCTCCCCCTCCCCCTCCCCCCATTACTAGCACTTCTCCGAGGTGTCGCTGCTCCTCCTCGCTTCGATCGTGAAGTGCAGGTGAAAGGGGGGCCGGTGCGTCTCTCTGCGTGTGCGTGCGCTACCCTCGCTCTTCGACTCGCCTCAGGCCTACACATCCATCATCAACCAACCCCCTCCCCCCCCTCCTTCTGCCTTGTTGTCCCCCCCCCCCTGCCTTACCCTGCCCTGCCCTGCCCCATACCCCCGCTCCTCCACCACCCACCCGCCCCGCCCCTTCGCTTTCTTGTACCTCCTCTATTTCTGCTGTACCCCTCACCCCCTCTCCACCCACCTTGGATAAGCTACGAAACGCCTTTTTCGCCTATACACCGGACGGACGGGTGAAGGCCTCCCCCCTCCCCCCTCTTGCGCCCGCTGCACTGCTGCTTCCGCCAAGCCACAGCCGCAGCGGGCAGAAGAGACGAGAAGCTATAGACTAACAAAGTATAACATCCTAACGAGCGCCTCGGTTCGTGTTTGTGTCCCTGTTATCGAAGACCCTTGCGCGCTCCCTCCCCCTCCCTCCCCCCTCTCCCACACGTCCGTCTGTGCTCGTTGGAGTGCGTGTGCAGGGGATTTCCCGGTCCTCCTCGTCTTCGTTGTGGCTTTCTATCCGCGGTGGTGCCTCCCCTCCCCCCCCCGCCCGCCTTCACCTGTGTCCTCCCCCTCCTCGTGTCTCTGTGCCTCTGTGTGTGTGTGTGTGTGTGTGTGTGTGTGTGTGGCTGTGTGTGTGGCTCTCGTGCCCGGTTGCGTCCGTGACCGTCGGCCTCGCTGTGCGAGTGTGAGGTGGGGAGGGAGGGTCCACGTCGACACCCTCCGCCTTCCGCCGTCACATATCCATCCTCCGTTCGGCCGTTGTTGCTTGTCTTCGCTGAGCGCGTCTTCCTTTGCTGCTTCGTTGGCGTTTCGTCCCACGCCCACTCTCACGCACTTTTCTTCCCTTTCCTTTGTGTCTTCTCGATCTTTCCGCGTGACGATCAAAATTCTCAGTGGCGCATCCTCCGCCCTCCCCCGTTGCTTTCCTTTCTCTCTCCCACCCCCCCCGTGCGTGTGTGTGCGTGTGTGCGTTGGTGGGACGGCTCAGTGCGAGCCCCTCCCCTTCCTCCCCCCTCTCTCTCACAAGGGTGCGTGTGCGTGTGCGTGCCCGCCGTACCCATCCCTTTCATGGACTGCGTAGAAGCCTGCCCGCCGCATCATCGACGCCCGTCCCAACTCGCGCATCGTCCGCCAACGTCTGTCGTCGGAGACAGCAACGGCATCAGCGGTGGTGTTGGCTCCAGCGGCTCCAGCAACGTTCGTCGCGCGTGCGCCGCCGTGTCTGCCGCGCGCTCGACGGAGCGCATCCATTCAGCTTTTCCTACGTACGCGGAGTCGCCGCAGCAACATCAGCCATCGACAACAACGGCGACATCTACCCCTGCAACCACTGCGGCGCGCGCGTCGCCGTTTGCGGTAGAGAAGCACTACCAGGGCTGTCCAGACGCCGGCGCGGCGATCACCGTGCCCCCAGAGCAGCAGCAGAGCCAGTACCTGAAGCGCCTCTCCCCCAGCACCTGCAGCGGTAGCGCGTCGAACCTGACCCTTTTGATTCACTCCAACACCAACACCAGCGTCACGTCAGCGGCGACGGACAGCTCGGGGCAGTCTACCCCCCTCTCCGGGGTCTCCTCCCATCAGCAACAGGCGCAGCGAGCCCGCGCGCAACGCGTCGTCGACGAGGCAAACCACCTTTACTCGAATCCCTGCTCTTCCCTGCGACCGTCGCTGGACTCTCGCTCGAGCAGCCGCGCCCGCGACAAAGAGGACGACGAAGTCGCTACCGACGACGACCAGCCGCCGCTGCAGCAGCAGCAGCAGCACCGTCGCCACAGCGACGATCTCTTGCAGCGGCACCGCGTCAGATGTAGCGTGCCATCCAGCAAGCGTCCAAGACAGCCTCTGCGGGATCCGTCGTCACCACCGCTCCCACCTCAGCAGCAGCAGCAGCAGCAGCAGCAGCAAGAAGACGTGGAGGACGAGGAGGAGCGAACACATCCGCATCGTCGCTGCGGCGCCACCATGCATATCCCCGACCCCTCCACGTTTGTAGACCCCTCCTCTTCCTCGCGGCACAGGCCGACGACGACGACGGCAACGGCGAGCACGCACAAGGATGTCACCGACCCGAGAGGCCATAGCAATGGCCGCAACAGCCACCCCATGAACCAGCCTCACCAGTGCCGTGGCGGCAGCAGTAGCACGAACGGCGACGGCAATCGCGCGCGCAAGCTCGACGATGTCGAGTACGAAGATCAAGAGGTGTGGCGCGCCGTACACCCGCCGCTGCATCTTCGGCGGCATGGAGGGGAACGGGACGGGGACAACGACGACCCCCAAGCCGTCACTGCTGCCATGATAATCGCCCCCGGCGGTGGCGCCGCCGTCACATCCATGTGCTCTGCCTGCCTCTCCGCGCCAGACGCCACGCCGGTGGTGCCGCCGCCGAAGCGGTTTGCCACCGGAGAGGGTGAGGCAGTGGCGCTCGACGAGCTTCGCTACGCCTCCAGCTCCACCACCGCGGCCGCCGCCTCCGCGATCCTCGAGGATGATGAGGACGACGAGGGCGAGCGCGCGTCGCCGTCGCGTAACGTCACCACTGACGAGAGCCACGAAACTGAAGCACCGTCCGTTGCGCGACGCGCAACGCAGCAGCAGCAGCAGCAGCAGCAGCAGCAGCGCGACGGTCGCACTCGAAAGGCGCGTGTCGCGGGTACGACCAGAGGCAATTGCGTTAACAGCAGCAGCAGCAGCAGCAGCAGTGGTGGTGTGTTGGCCAGTCGGCGGCACGCCAACGACAGCATCACGGCTAGCATCCCGTACGACCCGTCCCGCTTCCCTCTGCCGTCCCAGCCGCCGAATCTGGCGGCCCCTGCCACGGCAGCCGTAGCAGCGGCAGCCCCCAGGACCGCGTCCGAGCACGCGTCTGATGGCCCGCGGATAAGCACGAGCCAGCCTAGCTGCGCCACTCCGCCAGACGCGCAGCAGCAGCAGGGCCCGCAGGCAGCGGGTGCCATGGGCAGCGCCGCGCTCGCACCGGCACGCCCGCCAATCAAGCTGATCGACACTCGCTACGCCTTTCTTGCTCTCTCCTTCATGATGCGCATGCTGTGCAAGCTGCACAAGGGCGAGCCGATCCCGTCGAGCGACTTCCACTCGCACTGCATACCGCCGATGACGGTGATCATGTACGTGCAGCGGCTGGTGCGGTACTGCGCGTGCAGCGGCGAGGCGCTCCTCTGCTCCTTCTTACTGCTGCTGAAGTACGTCTTTCACAGCGGGCACCCTGTTACCATCTATAACGCACACCGGCTACTCATCACCAGCATCGTGCTCGGCATCAAGCTGCGCGACGACGTGTACTACAGCAACGTCTATTACGGCCGCATCGGCGGCATCAGCGGACGCGAAATGAATAAGCTAGAGCTGCTTTTCCTCGAGAAGCTGGAGTGGGAGACGCAGGTGCATGTGGACGAGTACGTGGCGCTGCTCGATCTGCTCGCGGAGCTCGGCATTGACGCGGAGCCGACCAACGCGCAGCTCGAAGCCTTTGCGGCGGCGCACCCGGACGAAGCCGCCGCGTACGTGTCGGACGAGGAGGATAGCGAAATCGCCGAGGCAAGCGCGAAGCTGCAGCAGCAGGGCGCCGACTCAGCCGCCGGCTCCTCCATGAAGGACGCTGCCGCAAGTCCCACCCCCCTGCCCGCGGCGGAGCAGCAGCGCCTGAAGGGGCTCCGTGGCGCCTATCGGTTGCATCAGTGGCACACGCTCGTGGTGCCGTGGCTGGCGCGCCTGGAGCGCTGCGTGTTTGCCAAGGCGGAGGCGAATGCCGCCGCCGCCGCCGCCGCCCGGAAGGAGGAAGGTCTGCGCTGGCAGCAGTACCACCGCGAGGATGAGAAGGCCGCAGCGCTGCGGCATCAACGGCAGTCCTCTGCAAGTACGTGGCTATCACCCTTGTCCGTGCAGAAGCGTGCAACGAGCAGTGCCACCACTGCCGCGGCCGCTGCTGCCACTGCGGGGGCTGCCTGGGCCTCCGAGCCCCCGTACCAGGCCTCTTGGCCCCACCGCGACAGCAGCAATGTGCCGCACCGTAGCTCGAGCGGCGCGATGGTGATGGGCGGTGGCGGCACCCATGCCACTGCCACTAGCAGCAGCGGCGGGAACAGCGGCTTCGACAATGTGCGCTGCAACAACTTTGTGAACTTCGCGAGCAACGTTAACGGGGGCTACTTTGGCACCCTCTCCGCCTCCGCGTCTGCCTCAGCGGCGGCAGCAGCGGCGCCCACGGCGGTGAACCAAGGCAACCGTCCCGCCAGCTCTGGCCAAAGCAAGAGCCACAGCGGCAGCGCGACATTCGACAGGTCTGCATCGCCGTCCTCGTCGGGTCAGTGCCTGAGTCAGCAGAAGCCTCTCGTCTCTATCCTCGTGCCGTCCGCATACTACCACCAGGGCACCGACGTCGCTCGCACGTCGATACAAGTGCGGCACCACACCGCAGCCTCCGCCTCCGATCACTTCGATATCACGAACCGCGTAGCAGCGCCCGTGGCGGCGGTGTCGACCTTGGCGGATGCTGGTGCGGAGCTCCACCAGCACACTGCATCGACACAGCAACAGCAACTGCCGTCTGTGGCTGGCACGACCGCGCAGCTCACGTCACCGTCGTCGTCCACCACCACCCACGGAAGCGGCATCAACGTCAACGCCCAGCCGTACTACTATGTTAGCAGCCGGATGCGCAAACAGCAGCAGCAAGCGGCAGCAGTGTCGCCGGCCTCGGTCGACCCATCGGCTACCCGCCCGGGTAGCGACTTGTCAGTCGCTGGTACGACGTCGACGATGACGCAAGCAACCGCGGTAGGCACTGATGACGCTGTGGCGGCCGCGCAGCGTGCGCCGTTGTCTACCCTCGAAGGCGACAGCGGTGCACGCTCACCAGGCTCGTCGTTCACGAGCCCGGCGTGCGTCAACTCGCTGGCGCGCTTCAGCACGTGCGCAAAGACGTCGACGGACAATGTGGCAGGTCATCCGTTCCAGCCGAGCGGCTGCCGCAGTGGCATCGAGACTGTCGTGTCGGCGATGAAGATGTCCGGCATTTACGGCGGCAGCGGCGGCGGCATCAGCACCAACAGTGCGAGCGGCAGTAGCGCGTATCCCCACACCTTTCCAACGCGGCCCATTGCCAGGTCAGGTGCGGACGGCGGCAGTGGCGGCGAGCAGGCGACTTCGGCGCACGTGCCACGGCGGTCTCCGCACGCGGATCACCAGGCGCCGGTGCACCGCCGCTCCACCTTCGCGTCGCAGCACTCACTCGGCAAGAAGCGCTCAAAGCCTGACAGCTACAAGGACTACTAAGATGCAGTCCCGACTGCACGTACACAGAGGGGGTAACACGATGCCCGCGAATCGAAGAGGCATCGTGATCAAGGGCATGTGCGACCCTACACGTGTCTGTCGCTGCATGCATGCGTGTGTGGGCGTGGGTGTAGGTGTGTTTCGCGAAGGTCGCATCCCCGGTTATCACCGCGGTGGTCCGATCCAGCGATGCGCATCCTCGCCTTTTTTTTATATATTCTCCGCCTCTTTCGCCGTTGTGAGCGCAACAGCGAATCACCCGCACGCACAGGCACGCATGCACAGATTACCGCCACTAAGATAACACCTCTCTAAATACCCTATATCTTGCTTTTCTCCAGACATAAGTGGTCTCTGCATGCGTGCCCGTGCGCCTCTCTCCTCCCCCCCCTCCCTCCCCCATCCCCCTTGTGCATGCCTGTGCATGCTCGCGGTGTGTGTATGTGTGTGTGTGTGTGTGTGCGTGTGTGTCGCACCATCGTTTTCTTTTTTCGAAAGCGTATTGGCGGCCGGCTTTGTCACCGACGCCGATGACTTCACATCTCGCGTGTTGTCGGCTGTTACCCTTCCCCTCTCCTCCTCCACTCACTTGTCTCGGCCCTTCTTCGTTATGTTCTTTCATCGTCTCCCCTACGCACGGCGCGTGTGTGCGTGTGCGCCGTGCGTAGCGCGGGATAGTGCGCTGATCTCTTCCCTTTGAACGAACACCGTCTCCAGGCGTACCCGAGCGCGTGCGCACGCGTGTGGGAGGAGCCGCCGAAATTCGAAGGCCAGAGGAGAGGGAGGGGGGGAGGGGCGACGAGAAGCCGATGCGACCTCCTCCTTCGCTGGGCACACTATCCCATCTTCTGGCCCCCGGCCTCCCCGTCTAGCACCCTCACGCCTCTGACCCCATTCCCCGTTCCCCATCAGCGTCTACGCTGCGAAAGACAGGGTGCGCATCTGTCGCTCGCCGTACAACCAACCGGCAACTCTCACGGCGCCTCCCTCACCGTTGCCCTTCACCACCTCTCCATCCGCCCATCGCTCTCTCTCTCCTCCCCTCCCCCTCTCCTTCGATATCTCCATGACCCACGTACGCACACGTAGAGAGAAAGCAAACCCCCAAGAAGCTATCTTGTTAGCGTGCAGCAACCCAGCAAATATATGAGGAGCTGGCAGAATCACACGCTGCAGCTCCCCGTCCCTCTCTCTCTCTCGCCCTTCTCTCGCTCCTTCACGACTCGCCACCGCCCCCCCCCCTCTCTTCATCCATCTCGCCCTACTCCATCTACCTGGAGTGGGTCTCTCGTGTGCCCGTGTCTTGCTTGCTTGCTTACTTGCTTACTTGCTTACTTGCTGCTGCTGCTGCTATTGTGTGTGTGCGCGCGTGTATTCCTGCGTCGCTCATCCCCGACACTGCGCCCGTGCGCGTGTAGGTGTGAGAAGAGGACGGGAAAGGGGGTACATGCCACATCCTTCCTCGACGGTCTGACAGTGCTCGTGAACGTATCTTGCTCACGCTCACCGTCGACACCACCGTCAGACGTCCTTGATGCGCTCGTGCACGGATTCACGTCGTTCAGCGCCTCCTTGTTGTGCTTACGACCCTTTCCTTTGCCTGCCTGCGCATCATAGTCGCTGAGACCCCCCCCCTTGCGAGAAAACGGTGAGAAGTACGCCCGCGGAGCGCTTGTCCACGTCCACACACATAATCTCTGTCGCCTGCACGTGCAGGTGTGCGCAGGCCGCCGCAGAGAGCCCATCCACCCACCCACCCCCTTACACGCCAAACCCTATCACCACCGTGCGCATCCGCGGCGCGGTGTCCGGCAAAGCAGTCATCGGCGACGGACACACGTACGCGCGCACGTACGCGAAGGGGCACGAGGCCACACAGCGCCCAGGTCAGTGGGGAGGAACACGGCAACGAAGAGGGTGGGACGGAGAGCCAGTGGGACGGGCGAGTCGCTCCTGTCTCTGATCTCTGCCCGATCACACGCACACAGACACCAAGCACAGACACCGCTTCAGCAGAGCGGCGTAGGCGCGGGTGGTTGCACGTTGGTGGCTGATTTGGCGCCCCCCCCCCTCCCTATCCCCGCTTCTTTGAGGCTTCTGCGCTCGTTCGCGAGGGACGTCCGTGTCGGCGTGTGTGCGCGCGTGGTGCTTGATCGCGCCTCACGCTGGCTTTGCATTCCGCAGTCCCATCATCGCTCCCTCCAACACACCCACCCACTCCCTCCTCTTCAGGAGAGCCTTGTAGCCATGCCGACACGACCGCAGCAGCAGCGGCAGCGGCGGCAGCGGCAGCGGCAGCGGCAGCCACACCGGCCACCGTCGAAACAACTTCTGCAGATACGCGAGGAGGGAGGCGGCAGCTACGTAGACTCGAAAACGCCGTTTCTACGCGGCGCCCCGTCCTGGTCGCCGAAGACCTCGCCGTCCGCCACGGCTGCAATCGATGGATGCGCCGGCGGTCCCGGTGTCACAGCCAGCTTCCATCGTGGCAGTGGTGCGGAGATGACTAGCGCCGACGACGGCGACGGCGGGGACAGCGATGAAGGTAAAAGGATAGCGGCCAAGCTGTCAAGAGCACGGCACTCGCCGCAACACCCGCGACAGTCCCGTCGTCACTTGCGCATGAGCCCACGCGTCACGTCAGCGTGCAAGGCGAAGAGTGGCGACCAGAGGCGTGCCTCAAGTTCCGGCAGCGGCCTTGACCGCGCGGCAGCGGCGGCTGTGTTGTTTTCGACCGCCTCTCTTGCCAGGTCTCCGCAGGCACGAGTGACGTCGTCACCTGCAGTGCTGGGTGGCCATGTCACCTACTACGGCCCCCCGTCCTCGCGCAGCCTCTCCGACACGGACGGCAACGAGGCCGACACGCAGAAGAACCAGAGCAGCTGCAGTAGCAGCTCCTGCCTGGCCGCGGCGCATACGGCGCCAGGGAGTGAGCCCTCGTCGCCGGCGGCGCGGGTTAGTGACTGCGGTGGCAGCGGTGGCAGGACCGCGTTTTCGATTCCCGGTAGCGCCAATGACGATGCACGGTGGACGACGGCCGGCTGCAAGCCGGAGGCGGCGATAAGCCGTGACGGCGAAAGTGGCTCTAGGGCGCACGCATCCCCATTGGCTCCGGGCACCACCACCACGACCCCACTAACATACGCCGCAGTGGCCTCGTCGTCACTGCACGGCAAGCGACTGCCGAAGTCCCGCGTCAGCTTTAGCCAGTGGCGCAAGCGTGTATGCTGCAGCAGCAGCGCCTCCATCCCAAACACCATCGATAGCGCCAACACCTCGCCTGGCGCGTCCTCCACAACAGCGGTGGTCTTCCTGAACACCTTCCCCAGCACTCGACTGACGCTGACGACTCCCTTGGCAGCCGCGACGGCGAGCACGCCGCGTGCGACAGGCAAGAGCACACCGATAAGCACGCCTTCCGTGGATAGCAACACAGCTGATGGTGACGACGGCAAAGCGAGCGCCCCAAGCGGCGACGAGCACGACTGCGCGAGCGGTGGGCCACAACATTTCTCAGCGAGCGCGGCCATGCCGCCCTTGCCTCCATCTGTGCACCGTCACCAGCCGACGCACCTGATTCTGCAGCTGCCCCACGCTCCACTACTGCCGCAGGCGCGCAACACTCCGGACTCGGACGACGATATGGTGTGCGACTGCTCTCCACGCACTGCCGGCACTTCTAGTATAGCCGCAGCTGCCAATGACCCGTCATCGCCCGTGGTACTTCCGCCGAAGAGTAGCGGCACCGCTACCGCAGCCGCAGCGCCAACCCTGCCCTTCTCTGCAGCAGAGGTGACGTCCGCGATGGGTGTGCGCATGCCTGGCGTACAGACAGGCGAGCAGCAGCGGCGGCAGCAGTTGAACGCCCTGAAGCCTGTCATGTCACCGCCCTATATGGCCTTCAGCCCCACGACCCCGCCGCACGGAGGCGCCAAAAGTGGCCCGCTCCTCAAGGTCTCCGCCACCGCCGCGGCGACAGCCGGTAAGGGCGTACACCGTGTCCCGTCTGCTGCCTCACTCTTCAACGCGGCGGAGATACTGCCCGGGCTGTTCCTCGGCGCCTACGCTGACGCCACTAACACGGAGGCGCTGGCGGCGCACGGTATTTCGCTTGTCATCAACTGCGCGTACGAGTGCCCGGTGACGCCAGCGATGGTGAACAACAACCATCACGTCCGCTACGCTCAGTGTCCGCTGCGCGACCACTCGGACGAGGTCATCGCACCCTTCTTCACACCTGTCACCCGCATCATCCACGAGCAGCTGCACCGCCGGGAAATCAATCATCAGCGCATGGCCCGCCGTGCCGCGACGAGCGCGCCGGGTGTCCATGTGAACGACTCCGAGGATCACGAAGTGCAGGAGCGCATGCTGTGGGCCTGGACGGACGAGGCTGAGAACGTGTGGGTGGCTCAACCGTCGTTTGCGTCGCCGTCACTGCCGGTGGGTGGGCAGCCATCGTTCAAGGAGAGCAAGCGAGAGACTCCCCGCACACCGTCCTCGACGCGGGGGCTCGGTGCGCGCTTCGGTGACGGCGCCGTGTGCAGCAGCACCATCACCTCATGCTCTCCGTCGCCGATTCCGGGCGGCAACGCCACCTTCCCGCCCCTTGCCGTCACGCCCATCACGGCTGATCCGGTTGGCGCGACGGTCGCTGAAACTTCTGGTGCCACCACGGCTGCTGCCGCTGCTGTTCCAGGATCGGCGGACGTGTCTTCGGCTGCGCAGAACGGCAACAATGTCTGCACGAATACGTTGTTCAACACGGTACCTGCGCCAACGTTCTCCACGACCTTCACCGAGGCGACGAGCTTCACGGCAACCACCGCACCCCCACCAGAAGCGTCTGCCATCACCGCACTCCCCGCATCGGCGTCGCCGCCGTCGCCGCTCACCGTCGTTGACCCACGCGACTGCGGTGGCGTGCTCGTGTGCTGCCGCATGGGTGTGAGCCGCAGCGCCACCTTCATCATTGCCTACCTCATCCTCTACGGCTGCACACTAGCACCACTAGATGACACCGCCTCGCTCTTCGCGCACTTCCTCGAGCGAGAGCGCCGCATCATCGAAGAGGCAGGCGGGCTGACGTTCTTCACGGACAGCAACGGAGGCGTGTCCAACACATCGTCCCAGGCCCTGGCGACGGCGCCGGCGTGCCCGGGGCGCGGCAGCAGGTGTGCGAACGGGGCCCTCACCCCGCACGGAAGTGCAGGCGTGAACGGTGTCCAGCCATTCGTACAGAACCTCCTGGCATCAAGCTCACCGCGGACACTCAGGCGCTCTGCCATGATACCCGTGTCGCCGCTACTTTCCGCCGGCGGCGGCGGGTGCGTTGCCGGCTCCCTCACAACCCCTCTGAGCGAGAATCCCTCAACAATCTCGCAGCAGCGGCTTCGCACGGGGTTGCCCGCCACCCAGATCGAGCTCGCCTCGCGCGCGTGCCAAGCGTGCTACTTGTTGCACCTGCGAGAGCGGCGGGTGCAGCAGAAGACCTGGCGGCGACTCCTCATCAGCGAGCAGCAGCAGCAGCAGCAGCAGCAGCAGCTGAGCGATCAACAGGATGAGGAACCGCAGATGATGACGCTGTCGGCGTCGCGCATGGCGGCGAGAGAGGAAGGGCAAGGGTGCAGTCTGATGGGCAGTGTCGAAGATAATTCAAACTTTGAAGGCGATAGCAGCGCGATGGCAAGCGTCCGCAGCGATGGCGAGCACCAAGAGGAGCAGCAGCATCACTATCATCGCCATGTCTTCTGTGCGTTGCCGTCGTCAGCGCCGGTGCCCTCGTACCGCAGCGCGCGTGGAAGTCGCACGATGACGCTGCTAGAGGCGGCCTACTCCGACGAACGCGTTGATGCGGATGACGGGGTGGACGAGGAGGAGGATAGGCAGGAGGAGGATGCTGCGCGGACGGCTGTTGGGCAGAGATCGGAAAACCTTGCTGCGGTCAGTGCAGCCACCACGCCAACCCAGATGGTGCGAGACAAGCTCCCAACGCACAAGGTGTGCGTCGCGGCCGCAGAGGCGGCCCCCACCACACCTAATCACAGCACTGTTGCCTCGGCGCTCATCGGCGACGGCGGGGGCGTGTACGAAACGCCTCTGGCGCTCCGTGAGCAGCAGCAGCAGCAGCAGGCGCCGTTGCGCTCGTCCTGCAGGATTCTCTCCCCACAGCCACACATGAAGGGCCTCCCCCACAGCGACCTGAGCGCCAGCGCGAGCACGTTTCTACCCGTCAGTTTTACCAGCAGCGGGGGCGGCGAAGGCGGGAGCGCCTTCGGAGGCACAGCGCCGGCGATGACGTACCGCGAGGCTTTTGATGCGGTGAAGCGGCAGAAGGCCGACGTCAACCCAAACATCGGCTTCATCCTGGCGCTGCGCGAGCTCGCCGGGGGCGGCGACTTCAGCTTCAGCACGTCCTTCTGAAAAGCCGAAGCAGCGAGGAAGCGCTACACGGCGGTGTCCAGAGGTGGGGACAGCGATGCCCTTCGCGGTGTTTCCGTCTTGTGCGACGCGCCCTCTTCCCTTTCGCCTGGCCTACTCGCCTCGTCGGCGGTGCTGCTGCACATGTCCTCTGACAAGTGACGTCTGCTTAGCTGCCCGCCTCTCCGCTCGCTCTGTCAAACGTGTTTGTTTTACGCGGCCGTTGTTGTTCCCGTGCTCGGCGCACCCCACCCCACCCCCTCCTGTAGGGAGCCCGGCTGAGCATGCGTCTCTCGCTCTCTGGCTGTGTGCGTGTCTGCGAGGGTGTGACCCTCCTCGTGTACTGGATGCCTTGTATTTTGCGCAATCGAAACAGGAGGAGGAGGAGGAGGGGGGGGGGGGGCAGAGGTTCTTCAATGGTGGCCGGTTCTCTGGATGCCGATGTGGAGGCTGAGGATGTTCAAATCTCTGTGCGTGTGTGTGTGCCGCCTGGACCTCCCACCCCCTTCCTCCTCCGCCTCCCCCTCCCCCGTCATGCTTTCGCCTGTTCGATGAAACGCCGTTGCCGTCAGCGCTGCTAGTGGCGACTTGGTCGGCTGCTACTTGTGCTAGCACGGCGAGCTCTGTCCCGTTCTTTGTCCACTTATATGGCTTCTCCGTGCTCGTCGCCCGCCCTTTCTCCCCGAGCCTCTCCTTCCCCGTTCGCCGGCCGCATCCCATCGACGCGAGCTCAGCACGGACCACACACAAGCGGCGGTGAGAAGCAAGACGAGGAGGGCAGTGGAAGGGCACAGTCCCGGTGGGGCCCGTCCCCCATCACCACACGCAAAGCGTTCCCTCTCTGCTCGGGGTGTAGAAAAGACCCATCGTCAGCGGTGGCACATGATCTGCAAGCATCACCTCGTGCGTGAGGGTTGTCTTGCGCCGACCTCAAGTCACCTCTACCCCCCCCCTCCCTCCCTCCCTCCTGTGAGCAGTGCTTACCGCAGCTACCGCCGATTGCCAAGATAGGCGCGCCTACAGAAGCAGGAGCGCACATTGCTCTCGTGCAAGCACCCCTCCCCCTCCCCCTCCCCCCGTCCCGTCCCGTCAACGACACCACACAGCAGCTATACATCGAGTCCACCAGCCAACCGCCACCCACACTCCCTCCGCACCCACTCGGCCGAAGAGGCAGTCGTCATCGGCATCTCCCTCGCTCGCTGTTGCCCTGTGTGATTAAGTGGGCGTCGGTGCTCCGCGTGCACTGGAGAGGCACGAAACGACGAACGGGCCGCAGGAAGGATACAACACGGCAAGGCACTTGTGTGCGCCGGTTTGTCGCGCATCGCAGTGCGCCTGCTCCTACCCACCCCCCTCCTCCCACACACACACACACACACAAAACCCCGTCGATCGCTCGCTCTCGCTCTCTGACCCCTTCCCCCGTCCCCACCACCACCACCACCACCTCCCCAAGAAACAGTGCCGTAGACCATGTCCACATCGGAGACGTCGGTGAAGAGGCAGCGCGCAAGGATCGCCTGGCTGGAGGCGTCCCTGGATACGAGCATTGTCGCCTACGAGTCTCACCGCAACGCGCTCGAGAACGTCCACGCGTATCTGGAGAAGTGGCAGCAGTCGCCTGACCAGGGGTGCATCCACATTAGCCCAGCAGCGCTAAGTGAGCTGCTGAGCGACATCGTCGATGTGCTGGAGCAATGCGCGCTTCGGTTGCAGCCCATAGATGGTGCAACGCCAGCAGCAGAGTCGCCGACGGAGCAAGCGCACTCGGAACACCGCTCCAGGGACGCGCATCTCTATCCTGACAACGCCTACGGAACACGTCGGAACAAGGCCGTACCTGCCCCACCACAGCAGCAGCCCCAGATGACCCCACGTTCTCTCTCGGAGCTGTCGAGGGGGACCCACCCACGCGGGGCGGAGGACGATCTGCATGAGGCGTCGACGACGACGACAGAGAGCAGGCGCCACCCGCAGTCGAAGCCGGTGCCGCAGTACTGCCCACTGTCATCGTCGCGCTCCCGCACGTCGTCTGTGCTACCGGCGATGAGCGAGAAAGCGGCTGCAGCAGTGCAGCCCGTTTACACGGGGAGCGCCGACTTAACGCCGCCGCCGTCGCAGGCGCAGGCCGGCTCGTGGAAGTCCAAGCCGAGGCCTCGCGCGCCCCCTCGCGAGCGGATGGGTGTGGCACTGACGCCGTGGCCCATCATAGACGACAGACATCAAGCAAGTGGCGCCGCAGCCGGCCCGGGAGATGGCATTCAAAGGGACCCGACCCCGACGTCGGCCCGCCTGCGAGCGGAGGAGAACCACAATGAGCTGCCCGCACCGCAGTACAGCGCTTACAAGAGAACAGGACGTCCGCTGCTGCCCTCGCCGGAGCGGCGCGCGACCGCGGAAGAGCTCGCGGAGCTCGCGGCGGCCGAGGAGGAGGCAAGGGAGAATAGCGCATACCAGCAGTCCTTCGGCGCGTGCAGCCACAGCCGCGAGAGTGACCGCAACTGTGTCAGCACTGGGCATCGCTGGCCCTCCCCTGCCTCCTCGTCGACGTCGGCGTCGCATCAACTGCATCCACCACCGCCGCTGCAGGGGGAGCAACATAGCCAGAGCTACTGGAGCGAGGAGCAAGACATCCCATATCGTCGGGGCTCTTCGGCAGCGGGCGAGCGCCGCAGCAGCAACACGGGCGCCGGCAGCCACGTCGGCTCGGGCCGCTCCGGCCTGTCTGAGGAGGGCCGATACGCTGGTATTGCACCGGCAGCCGCGGGTGGGCACCCGGCGGCGTCGCACCAGCAAACCAGTGCCGGTGGTCGCGCTCTCAGTCGGACATCCAGCAACCCCAGGGGCAGCCCCTCGGATGCCGCGGTGGCAGCCGTGGAGTCGTTGTCTTACGCGTCGTCCTCCGCCGTGAACCACCCGTGCCAACCGCGCGGCGGCGCAGCAGCAATGTATCCAGGTTATCCCGTGGCGGCATCGCAGGCGGGCAGCCTCGGTCTTGTCTACACTCCCAGTGTGACGCCACAGCGGGACTCGGACAATGGAGCGGCGGTAGCGGCCCTGCAGCAGCTCGGTGATCGGCGCCCCCTGCGCACCTACAGCCAGCGGCCCATCGCCCCGAAAGCGAACGACAGCAGCCAGGTCGAGTCCACCGTGTACCAACGTCGTATGTTGTCGCCGTCAGCGAGGATGAGGCCTTTGCGGGCCGACTCGCCGGAGACGCTGCGCTTCATGGACAGGGAAGATGCCTTCCTCGAGAAGCAGCGGCGAAAGCTGCTGAGGGAGGAGCACCGCGACCCTCTCCAACCGCACAACAAGGCCGACTCCACGCTTTACATCACGGCGAACCCTGGTGGTCCGTCCGTCGCGAACGGTGGCAAGGCTGCCAAGGAGAAGGCACCGGAGATGACGGCCGTCGAGGAGCAACTCATCGCCGAGCGCACGATCCTGAGCACGCAGCTCGAAAAGATGCAGATGGAGATGTCCATTGCCGTCGCGCGACACCGTGAGCGTGGGAATGAGCAGCGCTACACGCAGCTGAACACGCGCATGAGGCGCGTGATGAAGGACCTGGACAGGGTGGAGTGGGAGCTGCGCGTCGTGCGTAACATTGACCGCCAGTCCCGCTCGCAGTCTCCCGCGAACGGGATATAGAGCTGCACCCGGGACGCGTGGTGCCGGGTGCAGCCGGCACCGGTAGCCACTGGGAGAAGGTGAAGGGCGGGCAGAGCCGTGAAGGCGGTTAGGATGCTGGTGATGGGGGGAGGAGGAGGAGGAGGGGGGGTTACTCACCAGTTCTAGGGGCACCACGTCACATGGCATCACACACACACACACACACCTCCCGCAGTGAAGTCTCTCTCTCTGTGTGTGTGTGCCTCGTACTCCTTTCCAGCCCTGCTGCTGCTGCTGCTGTTTCTCCAAGAGTGCCGCTACTCGGACATGACCCTTTTCTGCACGCCGCCCACCGCCACCGCCACCGCCACCCCCCTCCCTCTCTGCTGTTCCCGCCTATTGCTGCTTGTCTTCCTCCCTCCCTCACACTCGCCTCCCGCGCGCGTGTGTGTGTGTGTCCGTCTGCGTCTTGGTGTCTGGCGCGTGCGCGCCAAGGCAGCGCCTTCCTCTCCATCGCCCATGCCGGTGTTCGCTACACTCGCGCACTCGGCACTCAGCACGTCAGGCGTTCCCGCCGCCCCCACCCCCACCCCACCCCTCCTACACACGCACGCACGCACGCACACGCGCGCAGGTCCTCCCCCTCCCCCTCCCCAACCATCGTCGCTGCTTTTCAGCTGTACTCCTCTTCCTCCCTATACATGATATATATATATGTGTGTGTGTGTACGTGTACGTGTACGTGTACGTCTGTGTGCGTCGATCTTGTAACTGTCTTCTCTTGCCAGCGCTGTCCCCCTCCCCACCTGTCCTCGATTTATGCGTGCGTACGCGTGACTCGATGCAGCTCTCCTTGCTCCGGTGTGCATGTCGGTCGGCATGCGCGCGTTCGTTTCGGTCCCCCTGTACGCCTCCGTCTGCAACCTTTAAAACAGCTCAAGACCCGTCCGCCACCCCCACACCCCTTCCACGTCCCGTTCTTCTCCTTGGCCAGCGCTCGCTGCTGCTGCTGCTGCTGGTAAAACCACACGCGGGGGGGGGGGGGGCACACCTCCTGCGTGTGGCGAGGCCATCCAGGAGAGAGGGGGACGCTCCTCCGCACGGCTCTTCGCGCGGCGTTTCACCGCCCGCACGCAACTGTGCTGCACCCACAGTCCTCAATCACCCACGCCTTATGCGCCCCCCCCCCCAACCTCCCACCCATCCTCAACTCGCAGCCACGTTGGCTCTCCCGCGATCACCCGCCTCCTCCCCCGCCCGTCCAGCGATCTCTCTCTCTCCTTTCTACTTCGCGCTGCGCCTTCCCATTCACTCTTCGTACAACTGCTTGCTCGTTGTCCTCCTCTCTCCCCTCCACACACACACACACACATCTCCGGCAGCCGCAGTGGCTCACCACCACCACGATCACCATCAACACCACCATCACCACCGTCGTCGTTGTTATTGTTCACCCGAAACCGAAGCAGCACTCGGTCTCTCCCGTTCCACGCACTCTGCCCTCTCTGCTCTCTCCCCCCCCGCCCCCGCCTTCGTGTCACCGGCAAGACGTGACGGAGAACGGCGCGTATCTGGCCCTCCCCCTGACGTTGTCCCGTGACACCGACCTGGAAAGACCGACACGCATGCGCACAGCCGTGCGCGCTCATCAAAATGGCGTCCTCTGCAACTCTACTGGAGAAAGTGCCTAAGCCGTGGGCGGCGCTGGTGCGGCCATTCCTGCAGCGCTCGCACGAGTTCGAAGACAAGGCGCCGCTCGTGGCGTACTACCTGCGCACGCACGTCGCCTTCCTGTGCATGCGGCAGCGGAGCAAGGAAGACAAGGAAGGCACCGCCTTCCTCATGACCCTGCTTGACGAGCTGGAGGCGAGCAAGGCGCACCTCGGTACGCAGCTGCAAGGCGTTGATGGGCGGACGGTGCTCACCAAGTTTGCACTCATGCTCTTCGCCCGCGCCGATGACGCGGAACGGACCGGGAACGCGTCCATGGCGATTGTGCGCCTCTTCTACACCGCGTCCATACTGTTCGAGGCGACGGCGCAGTTCACCGACGACGGTGCCATGGACTCCATTGCGGCACAGAAAAGCAAGTACGCCAAGTACATCGCCACCCGCATGAAGAAGGCACTCGGCAAGAATGAGGCCTACGTGAGCCCCAACAAGCTGGAGGCGGCGGACGAGGATGCGGCGGACGAGGATGCGGCGGACGGTGTCGGCGACGCGAATGGCGCGGGCCAGGCGACAACGTTCACGACGGCGCCGGCGAGCTGCTTCATGCGGCCGACATCGCAGCCCACGTCCGACTCCAACCGGGCGCCAGCGCCAAGCACCGCGCACGAAAACTTACCTGCCCCGCCGTATACGCCTCCACCGGCGACGCAGAAGCTTGACACGCCGCCGCCACCGTACACTCAGGGAAAAAGCAAGACACCAGTGCAGCCATCTCCCATGAAGAACAAGTACGCGCCACCGCAGCCTCAGCACCCATCACAGCAGAAGCAACAGCAGCAGCGGCTCTCCACCAGCTCGGCAGTGCCGAGCCTCCCGCCGCAGCCGTCCTCCGCGCAGCAGCGGTACGCGGCTCCGCCGAGCGCCAGCGGCGGCGGCGGCGCGACCGGCTTCAAGCCCTCCATAGACCAGATGATCGACGCCCAGAAGTTGGCCAGCCAGGCAGTGAGTGCGCTTCAATTCTATGATTACGAAAATGCGAAGCAGCAACTGGTGGCGTCGCTGCGAGTGCTGAACGGGGTTCAGTGATGGCAACGATGATGGCCATTCTCACGATCGTGGTCCGTCGCTCTGCAGGGCGCTGCTTGGTGGGGCCGCGGCGGCAAGACACAAAGCGCGAAACGGCAGATGCGAGGGGTATCGAGCGGAAACACCGTCGGAAGCCCCGCCGCCGTGTAGCCGACACTCTCCCACGCAGCCTCTCCTTACTTCACATCGTGTGTGTCACCCTTTCGCCCGTTGTGGCCGTATCCCGGCGGCGCAGCGTGCCTACATGTATGCGTGCACTTGTTCGTGTGTTCGTGTGTGTGTGTGTGTGTGTTGCTCAGTCGGCAGACAAAAGAAAGCACGGCATGGGGGAGTGGGGGTGGGGGGACGGCGGCGACGCGGATGGCGCGTGCATGTGTCTGCGCCGTCGCTGTCCCAGTCTCTCTGTGTTGCATCTTCCCTTCTCGCGTTACTAGTGTGCCAGTGGCGTGCGGGTGCATGTCTTGTCGGCGTACCGCCCGGCGTGTCCGTGGACTCTGCCCCCCCCCCTCCCCCACTCTCCCCGTTCAATTGTTGCTGTGGTCGACTGAAATGTGTCCAAGTAGGTGGGTTGCTGGATAGGCGTGTGCTAGGCCGGGTGCCCGTGCATGAATACCCGCCGGCATCTCGAGAATGCCACTCTCTCGCTCTGGCTTTCCTATCACCACCACCACACAAGCACGCATGCTTCTCTTCGCCATCCCCCTCTCCCACCCCTCACTGGCGAGCCGTTCGCCCGCGTGCATAGGTGCGGCGTGCGTGTGTGGTGCGTGCATCCCCATGCTGTGTCACGGCTGCGCGACTCAACCAAACCACAACAAAGGTGTTTACGCTGGTGCCTTCAGTGGCACGGATAACAACAACGGATAAGGGACGTCCTGTCCGCCCACCTGCCTTGAGGGGGGAGAGGGGCCGTGGGCCACCCGTATGGGGACGCGAAGCCCCCAAGGCAGGCACCGGTGCATGGCACCATAAGGGGCGCGACGCCGTTCCAGCCCATGACACCTCCCCTTCGTCTTTTGCTGATGCCCATCGCCCTCCGCCTCCGCCTCTCGCCTCTCACAATCTGTGCAGTCCTCTACACGCCAGCATCGGTACAGCGCCGTATACGCAAGCAAGCAAGCCCACACAGCAGAGACACGGTACAGCCCCGGCTGAGCCGATCTCCATCACAGCCAAGTCGAAGCGGCGCAGGGAAGGCGTTGCCACTCGCACACACCCGCACGCGTGCAGAGGGGCCAGCTCAAGTGGAAGGGAGGGGCAAGCGCCCAACGGCATCGTCATGATGATAGCCTTTCTACTGCAGCTCTTCACCAGCCTTGGGCTGCCGCTCGTGGCGTTTCTCCTATACAGCCATCTCGCCGACTCAGTCCACACACGTGGCAACGTCGCTCAAGGCGACGCTGGCGCCGTGGACGGCACCGACACCTTCAGCCGACAGGTGCGGGCGGAGCTGGAGCAGCTCGATGTGGCCTCCGCGCCTCCCTCAGCGGCAGTGGCGGTGCCGCCGGCCCCAGTGCCGGCTGAAATCCTGATCACCTACGCAACGCAGTCGAAGAACTCGCTAGCGCTGGCGCACAAACTTTTCTCGCTCATCACGGCGCACCTGCACACAGCACCGCTGGCAACGGCCGAAGATGTCGTCCGCCCGCTCGTGCGGGTGATGGAAATGCGCGAAGAGGAAGGGAACAGCAGGAACGTGTGCCGCGTCGACACGCTGCTGGAGCAGAACCAGTATGCGCTAACCATCTTTATCGCCAGTACGTATACGGACGGCGTCGCGCCGCCGCGGTCGCAGGCGTTCGAGGCGATGCTGAAGGACGCCTTCGAGGACCACCGCATCCCGCGCAACACTCTCGGCCGCAAGCACTTCGCCGTCTTCGGTCTCGGTGACATCGCATACGGCGAGGAAAAGTTTAACGCCTTCGCCAAGAACCTGCACGAGTGGTGCCGCGGCCTCGGCGCACCGCCGTTCGTGGTCCCGCCGGTGTACGCGACGGAGGCGAAGACACAGTCGCTCTTCCGCATCTTCTCCACGGCGCTGCTGAAGTGGATGAGCCGCGCCTTCTTCCACGCGGATGGCACGGTGACCGTCAAGAAAAAGTCGGAGATGGCAGCGGCCAGTCCTGCAGCGGCCAGTGCCACGGAAGCGCGCAGCTGCAAGGGCGGTAACACCCCCATCATCTCCGCCGGGGCGGAGGGTGAGCGGTGTGCGTGCCGGCAGTCGTCGCAGCCGCTCTGCGGCAGCAGTGCCGGTGGAGACGGCGATGATGGCTCTGCGTGCTGCAAGGCGGGCACGATGGCCGACGGCGTTGCCGCGAGCAAGAGCGACGACGACGACGACGACGACAACAACAACGCGGGGAACGACGACATGGACGATGTCGAGGACCTTGTGTGGGACGGCACCGACGACGCCGACTTCGACCTCAACAAGGACCCAAGCGAGCTGCCCGAGCTGCTCTACCCGAAGCTGCGCCAGAACCTGGAGAAGCAAGGGTACCGCCTCGTCGGCTCCCACTCGGGCGTGAAGCTGTGCCGGTGGACCAAGTCGATGCTACGTGGTCGGGGCGGGTGCTACAAGCACACCTTCTACAACATCAACTCCTCCCAGTGCATGGAGATGACGCCGAGCCTGGCGTGTGCGAATAAATGTGTTTTCTGTTGGCGCCATCACACGAACCCCATCTCGCGCCACTTTCGGTGGAAGCAGGACCCACCGGAGCTGCTCATCGCGCAAGGGATGGCGGGACACTACCAGATGATCAAGCAGATGCGCGGTGTCCCGGGCGTGACGCCGGAGCGGCTGGCCACGGCCATGCAGATCCGCCACTGCGCCCTCTCCCTCGTGGGTGAGCCCATCATGTACCCGCAGATCAACGGCTTCTGTGACCTGCTGCACCAGCACCGTATCTCCTCTTTTATGGTGACGAATGCGCAGTTCCCGGAGCAGCTGCGGGACTTGAAGCCGGTCGTGCAGCTCTACCTTTCCATCGACGCCCCAACGCCCGAGGAACTGAAGCGGATCGACCGGCCGCTCTTCGAGGACTACTGGGATCGCTGCCTCAGCTGCGTGAAGGAGTTGGCGAGGAAGCAGCAGCGCACCGTGTTCCGGCTGACGCTGGTGAACCAGTACAACACGGAGAACGTGAAGGCGTACGCGGACCTGGTTGAGATGGGGCAGCCGGACTTCATTGAAGTGAAGGGTGTCACGTACTGCGGCACAAGCAGCAGCAGCACGCTGAACATGAAGGATAACGTCCCACGGCATGACGAAGTGGTCAACTTCTGCAAGGCGCTCTGCGCCGAGATGGCAAGCCGGCACCCACACTACCGCACCCCGCAGATGGACAGGGAAGAGGCAGGCGGCAGCGACGTGATTGTCATCCCTGCCGAGGAGCGCAACCGCCCATACCACGTAGCGTGCGAGCACGAGCACAGCTGCTGCGTCCTCATCGCACTCGACAAGTTCTTCTTCGATGGTCACTGGCACACCTGGATCGACTACGAGCGCTTCTACGACCTGGTTGAGTCGGGGCGCACGGACTTCACCTCGCTAGACTACGCCGCCGTGACGCCGCCCTGGGCCACGTACAACTCGAAGGAGAAGGGCTTTGACCCCGAGCAGACACGCGTGGTGCGCAAGAACGCGCGACCGACAACGGTGATGGCCAGCTGCTAGTCGCGGGCTGCAGCAGAGCTGGCGGATAACAATAGTGGATGCGTATGATGCGGGCACGTGAGGATGGGTGCCCTCCCGCACACCTGCCTTCATGCCCTGTGACTGTCTTACGCTTCACCTAAGTCCTTAATCGATGAGCACGCCCTCGCGCACCTTTGCTAAACACGCCGAGCGAGATGTCGCAGGATGCAGCATGCCTGCCCATCGCTTGAGCGCGCGCCGCTGCCTCATACAATCCACCAAAGGAAAAGCGCCGTCGAGGTCGAGGAGGAGGGGGGTTAGGAAGAGCTGCGGCGCGTCTCTTGCGATGGTCGTGTCGGATGGGGCGGCTGTGGCTGCAACACTCGCTCACGTAAAGCGTGCCTCTCCCCCTCCCCCCTCCCCTCTCCTCTCCTCTCTCTTGGCTCGCGCACAAGGAGCCCGATGCACACACGCGCGACGATGCACCCATGCACATCGGCCCTTGGACTCCATGCTTGTGCTGTTGTTGTTAGACACATCTTCTCTCCACCTAAACCACGCACGACCGCTCTCTCTCTGGACTCATCGGTGCACCCCCTTGTCCCCATACCTGCACGGCCTGCGGTCGCCAGCACGACGACCGCATGCACATGAGACCCATCGTATGTATGCAGATATATATATATATCCCCTGTGGTGACCCTGATCATCATCATCTTCTCCGCCTCTTGCCTTCTCCCCGCTTTGCCTGTGTCGTCGTCGTCGTCGGTGTCTGACGGTGCCCCCATCCGCACCGTCACCGTCCCGTGACCGACTTGAGGGTTGTGTACCCACCCCACCCGCTTGCGGTGCTCCGGGGCGTAAATGTACAGCAGCTGCTCCACGGCACAGCAGACACAACCGCTCTCCCCACCCCTCACGCTTCCGCATTCGTGCCGGAACGGTTCCGTGGCCACGGAGCCACCGTCGACCCTCTTTGTCTCACCGTGCACCTCTTCCATGTACCGGTCGCCGCTCGCCTCCTTCGAAGTGGCCCACGAGCGCTACGGCGAGCGTGCGCCGCACAGATCGCGGTATGCCAGCAGCACCAATAGGCCGCGTCCGTCTACCTTCATACACCCGGTGTCGCCATGCCTGTCCACAGCAACGGGCAAGCGCGGTGCGAGCTCGGCGGCGGCGACGATGGTGCGGGCATCGTCGGTGAACGGCAGCAGTATCACCGGCAACTTAGCATCGAAGCCGCGGCAATCGTGGCATCAGCCCAGTCTCACCATCGCCAGTGGCGGCTGCAGTAGGGACGCGGCGCACAAGCGCCCTGCTGTCTGCAGTACGGGGACCTCCGGGCCACCCGCCACAGCAGCAGCAGCAGTACCAGCAGCAAGTCGTGTGACCAGCCCAACTTCCCCTATCCCCTCCTCTGTTGCGGCAGCGGCACCGCGGGAGCAGCCAAACCGGAAGAAGCGCGTCGCAGCGGCGCCCGTCGCCTCGAAGAGCCCTGCAACGCACACGGCCACAACCACCACGACGAGGCGCGGCACCCTGGCCCCGGGAGTGCATCAAGACTCCTACACGAAGCTGGAGAGCCCGGAGGACCGGATGCCTGTGTCAGACTTTAACGACACCAGCGAGGGCGCGGACTGGACCTGTGTGGATGTCGACCTCGGTGATCTGCGGCAGGAGACCATGCAGTTGGCGAAGGCGAGCGCAGGCGGCGACTGTGGGAGTATGCCTTTCTCACCGCAAGGCAGGACGTCGCCGGCACCTGAGGACGGTATCCCCATGGGGCCGGCAGCCGTGGCGGAGGATGAAGACGTGGCCAATGCGGACATGAACATCTTCGTAGCGGTGCGCGTGCGTCCTCGCACCTCGTTGATAACGGTCAAGGGAACACCATCGACGTCTACTCTAACTGATACGCCATCGCGCTCTCTCTTTCCCGCGTCATCAGCGTCGTCGTACAACGGGAAGCAGCAACCGTCATGCGAGCTGCACAGCAGCGGCGGTAACTGGGACGATACTTTGAGTACTCAGGCGAGCACCATCGGCGGCGGCTCACTGCTTGCGGAGCGCCAGCCGACGACCAACAGCGCCACCAGCCACAGTGCCACCATGCGCGGGCGGCGGTCCGCGAGCCGGCGCGCAATCCTGAAAGCCGAGAAAGGCAAACCCGGCATCAGCCACAGCGCGGACAAAGCGTCGAACGAAGTCTGCGTGACCGCCGACGCAAGGAACGGCTTCATCGACTGCCCCGTTGCCGCGAACGCCTCGGGCGTCGCCAGCACGACGACGACGCCGGCGGCGAACGTTGCCGCGGCTGGGCAGCAAACCCGCACCCTTCGCTTCCGTTTCGACTACATCCTCGACGACAGCGTGGCGCAGGCAGATATCATGACGTGCATCGGTCAGCGCGCGGTGGCGCGGGTGCTGCAGGGCTACCACAGCACCGTGATGTGCTACGGCCAGACCGGCAGTGGCAAGACCTACACCATTGCCGGGCCGCACGGTGGAAAGCTGTCGAGGAAGGCGTTGCGGTGGCTAGCGTCGCAGCCCACGTCAACCGAGGCGGTCGGGTGCGATGACAACAACGTCGATGAAGAGGAACATGCGCGCGTCGCATCGGATGTCGGCCTGCTACCCCGCATACTGATCCAGCTGTTTCGCGGGCTGGAGGCGCGGCACGGCGCCGGCGCCACGGCTGCAACAGCAGGCGACGGCAAGCTGCAGCAGGCGTCTGCGGTGCCGACGTCATGGTGGCAGGTTACAATCAGTGCGCTGGAACTATACAACGACGATATGCGCGACTTGCTGCCGGGCGAGCTTCCCCAGAACGAGGGAGCGACGCTTGGCACGAAGGACGTCTCTCACCCATCCGTCGCGACGCATGTTCACCATCACTGTAACAGCAGCAACACCAGTGACCGCCACGACCACCGCAAGGCCACCGCGTCAGCTGTCAAGCGAGGGCGGGATCATTTCCCCGCCTCTCCATCACCGGGCGCGGCGCCAAAGTGCACACGTGTGTCGCAGCGCGTCAGCTCTCGATGCGGCAACTCCACCATGACGCGGAACCCCCCAAGGGCGGCTGCGAGCACAACAAGTGCCACCTCCCATGCTAGGGCCGGCACCGGCATGGGATCCGCCAAGACGATGCCGATGAAGTGGACTGCGCCGACCGCAACCCAAGCAGCACCGCAGCTGCAAATTCGTCTAGGGGCGCCCGCATCGTCGGCCTCGCAGAGCGCCCCACCAACAAAGCAGAAGACGGCAAGAGGTGGGTCGCCGCCTCCCCCGCGTTGGACCTCGCTCCGCCAGCCCGCGCACGACGCCGGGAGCGAAGCTGTGTACATCGAGGGACTGCGCGAGCACCGGGTGCACGACATTCACACAGCGATGGAGGCGGTCCGGCTGGCGCTGAGGCAGCGGCAGACGGGCAGCACGAAGCTGAACAAGAGCAGCAGTCGCTCCCATGCCTTCTTCTTCGTACGCGTCGACCAGCATAAGCGACACTCACGCGACGGAGAGAAGCCCGTGTGGACCACCCGCCACTCCACACTGAGCCTTGTCGACCTCGCAGGGTCGGAGCGCGTCAGCTATACTGGCGCGCACGGCCTGCAGCTCAAGGAGGCACGGAACATCAACCTTTCTCTCTCTGCACTCGGAAACGTAATGCGCCTGCTGCGCCTGGCGGCCCGCTCGTCGCTCTCCAAAAACTCGACGACCACCTCGACCAGCAGTGCGGCCGCACTGACAGGCGCCAGGGCATGCCAGCACATACCGTATCGCGACAGCAAGCTCACGCGCATCTTGCAGAACAGTCTCGGCGGCAATGCCATCGCATTCCTGCTGTGCAACGTGTCACCGGACCCGTGCGATGCGCAGGAAACGATGTCGACGTTGCGATTCGCGACGCTGTGCAGGGATGTGAAGAGCAACGCGAAGCTGAACGAGATGACAGCGGACACGGACGACGCGCAAGCTGCGGCAGAGGCAAAGGTATGTCAGCTTGCCGTCGAAGCCTCGACCGCACAGAACCGCCTGCAGCAGCTCGCGACGTACACGTGGTGGCTGGAGAAACACCTCAGCTACTTCGCGGCCGCAATGTTCCAGCAGCAGCAGCGGCAGCGGCTCTCCGGAGCACCGACCACCAGCGCGTCCATGAGGACAGTCACCTCATCATCCTGCTCGCGTGGTGGTAGCAGCGGCGGTTGCCGTCTCGTCGTACCCGAGGAGACCGCAGCGCCGAAAGCGATCAGCGGCACACAAACCGCCGGTGCTGGGAACGGCAGCATTCAGAGGTGCGGCAGCCTCGAATCGCGCGACGTCGAAAACAACGATGGAGCCGGTCCTGGTGCAGCACCGGAGGGCTGTCGTCGCAGCGCGGCGCCTGTTGGGCCCACGTCGCCGGAGTGGTGGTATATTTCACCTCGGCCATCGAGCCCAACAGCGCCGGCGGACGACAACAAGGACAGCGGCGGCGGAGCGACGGGAGCGGAGGCATACTGGCTCAGCGCTTCGGCCCGCGCCCTCCTCTCCCCTGCCTACCCCATTTCGCAGCGCTGCATGGAGCTACAGCGCAAGCTGATCGCCGCTGCGGCTGCCTCCACCATCAAAGACTCCGCGATGCTGTCCATGCTCTATCCTACGGACGCAGCAGTCGGCGAGACGGAGGCCACGGCGCGTAACCGTGTTGTCGCCGGCACCAACCCGCTAAAGGCCTCCTCAACGAAGACCATGGCAAGCACAAGCACCAGGGACGGGGGCATTGGCGTGCTCGTGTCTGAACCGACTGCGATACCCGTCTCAATGGGCGTTACCTCGGCCTCAAAGGGGACGCGTGCACCAACTCGTCATCCTCGGCCATCTCCACCGCACCACGCGCCCGCTCTGGAGCCCTCGCCGAGCACCACGTCGGTTCCGTCCGTGCCGCTTCTCTCCCTCGCCGCGAACCGAAAACAGCCGCGTCGTGAGTGCCCCATGAACGCCATCGACGCCACCCTTGCCAAGGAGCGGGCCGCGCGAGCGGCGACGCAGGCACGGCTGGCGGCGGTGGAGCAGTCGAACGTGCTGCTACGCTTGCGCCTCGCGGAGCTGCACGGATGCATGCGGCAGGAGGGAGGCAGCACACACGTCGCTGAGGGTCATCAAGCGACGAAGGCGGCGAGGAGGACTGTAGAGAAGGGCGACTCTTGGGTGCCGGCATCATCGGTAGCCACACCAGCCCCGCTGCCTTCGTCCGCTGCGGCCAGCACATCGCGGGCTCTGTATCCACCGCACTACTCCTGCGCGTCTCATGATGCCTCCCTCAAAGTCTTCCTTGCGCGCTGTGGCTTCGTCGCGATGGACTTGATGGCGCCCGCTGACGCGGCGATGTCACCACGGCGTCAGGCCTAAACACATCAGCAGGCGTCCCCCCCCCCTCCTCCTCCTCCCCCTCTCCCCAAGAGCGATGCGCACCAGCACCCGCAGTGGACCAGCGGTGTGAAGAAAACAGCACCGCCCCCTGCATGGCGCGCGCAGCTATGGGGCAACGGCAACGGCAACGCCAACGAGAGCACTGCGTCTTGCTTTCTAAAGGCTTTCGGCCGTCCACACCAGCAGCCATGGAAGATAACGTTGAAAAGTTGCTCGCGTACATGTCTGCAGCTGCCATGGAGCACCCTCACCCTCGTCATCGTGCGTGTGCCACGCATGAACGAGAACCTTAGTCCTTCAGAAGGCATGAAGGACTTCACGATGGAGGGGGTGGGGAGGACAGCGCACGCGCACCGCTGTTGATTGGCGGTGCTGGTCACGGTGAGCGTGATGCGACATGACGCAGCCAGAGCTACGGCGCCCGTGGCTGTACGTGCAGGTGTGTGTCTGTGTCGGTCAGTGCGGACTCTTCTTGTTCTACATTTTGGCTCTAAGTGGTGGTCGCCACCGCCACCACTCTCCCCCTCCCTCCCCCTCGTGGGCCAACTCTGTACATGTGCACCTGTGTCTGTATATGGATGCGAGTCTTCGCTGTCACCACCACCCACTTCTCCCCCTCTCCTCGCGCGGACGGCCCATCAGTACAGTCGTTGTAGCGCGCTCATCGTTAACGTTTTCTCGTTGTCAATTCCTTCCCCTCCCCTTCCCCACACATACTCAGACAAGCAGGCGCCAGGGGGGGCTACGCTCACGCACGCGCACACGCACTCTCCCTCCCTCGCGTCATCCTGCACCCATCCTTTCTCTATGTGCTTGCCCATATACCCCCCTCCCCCTCCCCCTCCCCCTTCACACACCCCCGACACCCATGCATGCACGCATCGTATGCCTGTGCGTCAGCGCCTCGCCGTCCATGTGGCCTTCGCTGTCCTTCTCCCTCATCCATCCGCAATGCTTTCGTGTGTGTCTGTGCGTGTGCGTGTGTGTGTGTGTGTGCGAGTTCTCTATTCCACGTGTCGCTGCTGCCGCCGCCGCCGCTGCTGTTGGTGTTGGGTGGACGGCAAGCTCGTCACCCTGACGGCGGCGACGTGCATGATGGCGGAGACGGTCTTTTACAAGTCGCCTGATGGCGGTACTTCTCTCTTCGCGTCCCTAAGCTTTCGATGTGATCTCCGGCAGTGGTGGCGGCGTTTTCTTCTGCTGTTGCCGCCGTTGCCTCATGTGTCTATACCTGCGTCTTGCTTGCACTCGCCTCCATCGACACATCCCTTGCGTGCCAACGCGCGCTCTGTCCTTCTCTTTCACCCTTTGTGTTGCTGCTGCTGCGGGCGCTTCCCCCCGCTGTGTCACGCACGCACATCTCGACGACCACCACCCCTCCGTCTCAGTGGTGCGCCCGTGATGCTGGCGGGTGGATGGGTCATGACAATACACGGATGGCGGTTATGTATGTACGCGGCGCGGCCAACCACGGCGCCAGCGCAGGTCTGCCGTGCGTGCTCGTAATCATCGCTGTGCCTCCCTTCTGGCTCTCGCCGTCCCTCCCTCAGCCGTCAACGTCACCCCACCGCCCTCCTCCTCCGCCCCTCCTCTTGCTCGCGTCAGCTGTGCTTTGGGCCGTCGCTAACACATCTGAAGAGTTGCCCTTCCCCCTCCCCCTCCCCACCCAGTCATGCAGTCTGCTGCTGCTGCTCCGCCCACCATCACCGTTGGGGCAGCGCTCCTCCCAATGAACGACTCACGAGCAGGAGTGGTACTGGCTGCGCCCCCGCAGGGCCACTACCAGCGGCAGGCGCGTCCGGCCGCAACGTCGCCGTCCCCGCCCCTGTCCACGTGCCGCCGCCTGAGCTACGACAGCTCCAAAACGGGCAGCAACTCGCGAAGCCGCACGCGGGCCTCGCCGCCATCCGTTGCCTCATCCCACTCGTTCTCCCACACCCTATCAGACCAGCGGAAGCAGCATTTTTGGCAGAAGCGCGTGAGCGTCACAGAGGTGGCCACCGTAACGGCTAGCCGCCACTCTACCGTCGCTGCTGCTCGCTCTGGCGTCGCTGTCGCCTCTGACGCCTGTGCGAAGCGGGACGACAGCTCGCCGGTTGCCGGGGCCCGCTCGCCATCAATCCGCATAGGCTCAGCTGCGCTGCCGTCCTCACCGGAAACCACAACATCCTCCTCTGTGGTCGATGCGCGCGCGCAGGTGACCTCTGAGCCAGGCGGCGCGGCAGTCGCCGCAGGCGCGCGTGAGCAGCCGTCTCGCAAAGCTGCTGCTGCAGCTGCTGGGACAGTGGCCGTAGCGATCTCCGCGGGCGCCGTCGAAGCAAGCGACGGCAACGAGGACGTCTCCCTTTTCTCGCGTGTGCACACACACGACACACGGAGCAGCAAGACGACGACGGCGAGTGGAGGCAGCGCTTCACCACCCTCGATCACGGCCGTTACAGCTGCTCCAGCAGCCGTCGCCACGAAGCATGAAACTCCTGCACGTGCGAACGGGCCATCGTCGCCGTCCGTGCCGTCGCCTTTGTTCGCCACCGTTTCCCCTCGAGCAGCAGCACCTCGGCCCCTGCCGACACGGCGCCGCAGCGCTGGGCCGACTACCCCAGGTATTAACGGCCTGCCAGTTGCTCAGCCGCAGCCACAACGCGCCGCTCCTCCCCCTCAGCCACGCCGCAGCCGGTCCGCCAGCAGTGGTTTGCGTGGCGCCGAGACCAACCCCAACAGCGTGTGCTTTCAGCCAGCGCCGACGCTGCGCAACGTTGGTATTGGTGGCCCTTCACCTTTCGCGGCAGAGCAGCTGGCCATGCCTCGCCGACCACAGCCGCGGCGGGCAGTCACCCCCATCGGCGACGGTGCGAGTGGGGCGGGGTATGCACCGAGTAGGCAAACTATCGCAAAGCTCGCCGCACCGCCCCTGCAGCTCGTCCGTCCAGCAGACCTGTACCGCAGTGCCACTACTGCCACCGGAACAGCGACTGCCGGAGTCGGCGGCCCGGCCTCGACAACGATGGCCGCATCCATTCTGCCCGGTGCCGCTGCCGCGCAAGACCGCCTACAGCTCCCACGTCGGTCGAGACTGACACGCACCCCCTCCGCGACATCAGTGCAACAGCGTCGCCGCACTCCGTCTGCAGGCAGCCTCGGTGGTGTTGGTGGCAGTGCTCGCAAAGCAGGGCCGGTAGCGCCCTCGTCACCACTCAAGCGTCGTGGATCCGTCAGCTCCCACAGCGACGACGTGGCGAGCCCCGTGGGAGGATCGGCCGCCTGTGCCGCGTCACGGCGGCCGCGCTCGAGCACGCCGTCGGGCCCCTTCTCCGTCTACACGACGCGAGGAGCGAGTGGGGCCAGAAGCCCACTGCCGCACAGTGAACCATTGAGCTCCGGCGACGGCGCGCCTTCTCTCGTCGCTGCCAGCAGCGGCACCAACACCGGTAGAGCTGCGCCTCGCAAGAGCGCCGTGCGCAGCGGCTCTGCCCCCGTGCATCAGCGCCGTCGCGCGAGCAGCAGCAGCCGTACCAGCAGCGCAGTGACGGGTAGCGTCACCAACCAAGCTCCCCGTATTGCGGACGGACTGGGTGCGCCGGCGGCGGCGCCGTCCTCCCTTGTGCGCTCCTCCTCGGTGGCCAGCTTGCACCAACAACGGTCACACCCCGCCACCACCACCATTCCGGACAGCAACACAGCGGCGGCCGCCTCGACGTCCGTGGCGGAGTGGGCCAGCTCCATGACTACGTCGTCGGCTCCGCGCCGCAGCCACAGCCGCGACGGCACCAGCGGCACCGCCCGCAGCAGTGCTGCAGGAAAAAGCGTGCGGTCTTCGCTGCACACCGCAGCGGCGTCGGCGACCGCCAGAGCCCCCAGCATAGCCACGGCCTCCACTGCCCGGCGCCCCAACGCCGGTGCCACCCGGCCCACCATCAACAGCGCCGCCGGCGCCGGCGGCCCACGCATGCGCCCTGTGGTGTCCACGACCGCAGGAGCAGCAGCACCAGCCGCCACATCACGAGCAACAGGCCCGCGTCACCTTGCCGACCGCAAGCCAAGAGGCGACGACAGCAGTAACACCGTGCCGGTGAGTCAGGCATCGATGATCTCGATGGAGGAGAGCAAGGCGTTCCTGCAGGACTTCCAGCGCATGAATGACCGCGAGCTGGCTTTGTTTGGGACACTGCTCGCGACGGTGGCCAGCGGGCAGCAGAACCGCCGCAGCTTCGGCATCACTGGGAATCCTATTCCGAGTGCAGACAAGGCGGACGCGACTCGCCTGGTAGGCAACACCGCGGGTGATGGGGAGGCTGGCATTGCACCTCCGACGGGAGTCGTAGCATCGGCGGAAGACGTGACGGTATGGACATGGAAGCGTGCCTTCTCCGTACCCTCCGACCACCAGCACCCAGAGCAGACGTCAGACATGCCGCCGCCGACGACGCCGGGAGAACCGGCATTAGTGGCACAGCCCGCCTTGCATGCCAACGAGGAGCTCATCGTGCTGGTGCGTCGATCGCGCAGCCATAGCACCAGCCTTCACGCTCCGCCACAATCATCAACGTCGGGGTCGGAAGCGCCGCCGCCGCAGCAGCAGCAGCAGAGGCAGGCGAGGCCACAACTGCAGCCGGACCAACTCACTCACAGGGCTGACGGAACCGAAGAGAAAGGCGGCGGCCACGTCGCGGCGAGCCCGCATGCCTTTGTGCGGTCTCCGCCGCACCATCCATACTACCAGCACCAAGCACGGTGCACCGTGACGGACACGGCTGCAGGAGACCGCGGCAGTAGCGGTCCTGTTGCGCTACATCGTGCGTCCCAAAGTCCGTCGCCGACGCCTCCGTCAGCGGCGTTCGCTCGCGGCGGAAAAGAGAATGGCCAGCAGGCGCGCTCACTCCACTCTGCCAGCAGCTCCCCTGCCCCTGCATCTCCCCCCTCGACGGCGGCTGGTGCGCGAGTGCTACAGCAGCAGCAGCAAATGGGAACATCGGCGAGTGCACGTGCTGACAGGAGCGGTAGTGGTAAGCTGCGGCCACGTGAGGCGACGGACATCAATACGTCCGCGAACCACACCGCTGCCGGCGCTGCGCGAAAGGTCGCCGCGGGAACCATGGCGACGTCGACGCGCACGCCACACGAGGCACCGCCATCCAGCATCGGAGCAGCGGCGGCGACTGCCAGGGCGGTGGGACGGGGAGCGGTACGGAATCGCCCGTCCTCCAGTGCTGCCGGACGCGTCCGAGGAAGCAGTCGGCGTCGCTGTGGTGCCAACGATGGCGCACACACGCCGAGTTGTCCCCAAGAGCACCCACGGCAGCTCAGCGTTGAGAGCTACACCGACATCATGCGCTGCTACAGTCCTAAGCGGCTGGAGGGGTTGCACGACGGCAACGGCGGTAGCGGTCGCGACGCAAACTTGAAAGAGGAAAGAATGTCCATCGATGAGGGCCCTCGCGCCGCTGGTGCCTCCGCGTCGTCGCTGTCGTCCGCAGTGTCGGAGGCGGCAGCACCGCTGGCTGCACTCAAGAGGGCGAAGGAGCTGGCCGCCGAGCTGGCCGCCGCTGCGCGGGCGAGGACCGTATCAGCGGACAAACCCTCCGCAGCAATGATTCCGGCCTCCGTCACGTCGCCAGCGACCTTCTCCTCGGCTGACTCGCCTACAAGCGGCAGTGTGAGCATGGGCCGCGCGAGTGGGGGCGACGTTGCCCCGGCAGCGTCGGAAATATCCGGCGTCCGCGTTACGGCCGCGCAGCTGCAACTTCTCATTAGTAGCGCACGCAGCCAAGCCAACTACGCGCGCTATCAACAGCTTTAGCAACCCGACGAAGTGTGCCAGTGCGTGAGCCTCGTTTTGTGGGTCTGTGTGTGGTTGGCTGATGCAGAGGACGGATGCTGCTCCCTCTCGCCAGCGCTGTCTAGTGTCATGTAGTCGTGATGACGGTGGGAAGGGGGAGGGGAGACGGGGGGATGAGGTGCCTCTGCCCCTCCCCCCCCCCTCGCATAGTCTGCTGTATGTCCTAGGTAAAGACAAGTCTACACACACACACATACACGCACGGACACCTGCATCCTCCCCCCCCCCTTCTCCCCCTATGCAGGGACGGCGTCATGTTGGCCGGCATAGGTGTTTTGACTTCTGTCTTCTCCGGCGGTGTTGCCGCCTCCACTCGCTTTGGATGGAAGAGGGACGACGACGACGACGATGTCGACGCCTCGCAGTGAATCGGATGCAACGGATCCGATTCACTGCGCAGGTGTCCGTGCGTTCGTTGCGGTCGTGGTTGCATGTCTCTGCATTCCCTTTTTCTGAGAGACGCCTCCTTGCACAGCCTCTTCCTCTTCCAGCACCACCAGCACCACTCCAACACAGCACACAGCACACACGCCTCCTCCCCTCGCATTGCCGCGTCTGTGTGTGTGTGTGCGGTGCTCATATTATTTTTTCTATAACGTGCGGTGTGTTCTTCCCTTAGATATGTCCGTGGAAGACGATGTCGACGGTGATGTGAATTGTTGGTGGCGTGCTCGATCGCTCTCCTATTCCGTCCCCACTCCCCAACCACCATCCACTTGGATCGCTAGACCCCGTATCTTCCTCTACAGGCAATAACCGTCCCCTCACCACCCACTCGTCCTCGTCCTTGCCCGTCTACCTGCCGCTCGAGAGGGCCGCGGACAAGGCGCGTCGCCACGTGTCTGCATGCAGCTGCGCATGCTCCCCCTTCTACGCCGGCTACGGCGGGTCCACAAAGAACAGCTGCCACCCATCACGCACCCTTGTTCTTCCGACACATGTGCGTGGGTGTGTGTGTGTGTGTGTGTCGGGAGGGGCGCCGGTGGGGTCCACCGCCCTCCCCCTCCCCCTCCCCCTCTCGCTTCTCAGGGTCAACGGCGCCTTCGTCGCTGCCGAGGGCGGCGAAAGGAGAGGGGGGAGGAGGAGGAGGAGGAGGAGGGTACTCACCAGTCCCGTACACGGTCACACACACGCTGAACGCCGCCTCCGCATCTCCCTGGTCCACCACCACGCCGCCCCTGCATCGATGCGTGCATACCCTATGCGCTTGTGATGTTGCGGCGTAATCCTCCCACACCACTCGATATGTGCCCTGTCGTCTCTCTCCTCTCTCGAACACACCTCAACGACAGCCCACCCACGTGTACTACACAGCTCCGCGTCTATCTCTAGTTAGTCTCTGGCTCGCTCTTGTCGCTGTGCTTTTCTCTCCCATCGCCCCTGCCCACCCACCCCGGCACCACGCATCCGGAGGCCATGCTTGCTAGCGCTCTTCGCCACTCCGCGGCTGAGGGACACAGCTCGGCCGCGAGCGCCGTGGCAAAGATTTCGAACATCGAGCGCGCCGGCGCGTACCTGCGCTTCAGCACGCTGCGCGTGCACCCACACCACGAGCCGAACTTCCGCGCCTGCCCGGTGGGGTGGAAGGCATGGAACAGCAAGCAGTACATGGACCCCTGGGCGCCCTACCCGTTGACGTCACCGGTGCGCCACGTCGACCGCCCGTTTTCCGGCATGTGGTTCGGCATGGGCCACTTCGCGCTGAAGAACTTCTTCGGTCCGTTTCACTGGAAATTCTGGGCGCGCGTGTCGTTCTTCGGCACTCTTGGCTGGGTCTATTCCCTCGGCTCGTACGCGCTGCGCATGCACCGCAACGGCTGGGAGTGGAAGAACCGCGGCGCCGTCTTCTCCATGGATTGAGAAGCCGCGGCAACGCTTAAATATATGCATGTGTGTGTGTGTGTGTGCGCGCACCTCTTCAGGGTCTCTCCTGAGGAGGCTGTGTGGCCTTCATATCGCCATCCTCAGCGGTGGCCGTAGCCGTCCCCCTTCGGGGCGTGACGGTGCGCTGGCGCGGAGAGGCGGAACAGTGGCAACAGTAGACAGCAGCGGCGGGGCGTGCCTGTGAGGGAGGGATCGGCGTGGGGAGATCCATAAACGGGGGGAGGGAGAGGGGCGGTATCAGCACTTGTCGGTGGGGCCCACAACGAATGCTCGCTAACCCATTCCCCCACGAACATCTTCCGCAGCCGCATCTTCGCCTCTGCTGCTGCGCCGTCGTATCACTTTCGTTTCTTGCTAGTAGTCAGACATGTATGCACCACCGCATACCCCCCACCCCACCCCACCCCCTTCTCTCTTAGGCAATGGGGGAAGCGGGTCGGCGAGTTCCTTGGCGGCGGGTCGGTGAAGGGGAGAGTGCGTGCGTGCAGTGGTGGTGGCCTTGAATGAGGCGGCGCGGGGGGAGGAAGGTCGCGGGTGCGCATGGCCGTGTCGGAGGTCTGGAAGCACAGCATTCCCAGTCGTGGCTACGACAGGGTGCCTTGGGAAGATGAGTAGTGGAAGGCGGAAGCGCCTCTGTGATGCGTGCGTCTCCCGCGACACCCTCCCCCCCCCGCTCCCCACACGCTTCGATCACCACGCCACGCCGCTCCCTCGCTCGCTCGCTTCACGGCGTAGTCGAACGCACAACAGTAAAGCGCGCGTGCGCTCGCGTGTGTGCGTCATCAAATTCTTTTCTCCCGTATTGTATGTTTTCGCGTAGCTTAAAGCTCTGAGGAGGACTCGGAAACCGCAAGAGCGCGCGCGTGTGCGTGCGTGTGTGTGTGGGCCGTTCTCTGTACTTCCATCTTCGTCGTGCGTCTGTCCAGTGCTTTCGCCGACCCACCCCCGCACGCACGCCCCCTCCCTCCCCCCCTGCGCCCTCACCCAAACGTGGGCGTTGTCTGTCCCCGTGTCCCCCAGGCAGTGCGATACGGGGAGGGAGAGGCAGAGGGGAGAGATCGCCAAGCGTGTCGGTGTGCGTGCTTGCGGTCGTCGTGCGACCGTGGGCAGGGTGGATCGCGGTGGCCGTAGGGGAGCGGCACACACACACACACAGAGACGGACACGCGTGCGCACCAGGCGAGAACGAATGTAGCGGACGTCCGACAGCGGATCAGGTCGAAGAAGGCGCTGTCACCGCGCGCCGCGCCCTCTCTGCCTCCTTTGAAACCCGCTGGTCCGCATGTGAAGCTCACTCGCTCCTCCCCCAACCCAATCGATCTGCCGCCCTACCTTTTCTGCGCTTTTCTCGCACGCTCAGGCTTCGTGTCACCCTCTCCTCCTCCTCCCCCCCCCCTCTTACCGTTGTAGCGCTGTCTTTCGGCAACGCATCAGCCACACGCATCGATTTTATCGCTAGAGAACGTGGCTCATCAGCAGACCGCTGCCTCCTCCCCCCCCCCACGTCTCCACGTCGTCTGTCGTTGGCTCCTCGTTGCCGACCTCTCCCAGTTGTCGCCACCTTTGTTGTATGGGCTCACGCCCTCTCTCGCACGCATCTTTGCCGACTCTCGAGCGCGGAAGTCGGGGCGGCGGCGACGGCGGCAGCGGGTGGAAGAGAGTCTGCGGCACAAGCCTATGCACCATCGGCGGTTTGCGCGCCCGCCCTTTGCGCTTAGCAGAGATTCCTGTGTGCCCTTGTGCATGATGTTGCGTCGCACGCTTCCGTGCTGCACCGCCGCCCCTCTCCGATACGCCGCCTCCCCACTGTGTTTCCCTCGCTCAAGACGTGGTGTGGGCCCAGCCTTCAGCAGCAGCAATGGTCTCTCGCACATGACGCGGGCGTACGCCACGACGACCCCGCCGTCGGCAGGCAATCATCATGACGCGGCTGACGAGGATGCGCACATGATGGGCGGCGGCGATGTGGACGCTGCCGCCCCCCACCGCCACCACGCCCCAACGCTTCGCAGCGCCCTGCCGCCGAGCGCCACGGAGCTGCCGGAGGAGTCGTTCCTCAAATCCATCGACAAGGAAATCCTCGACGAGAAGGTGCGGCTGGACAAGGGAGATGGCCCACCGTCGGTGCCGATGGGGTGGACGATGCACCACACGGAGGGCACCAGCTTCATCTATGGACGTCGGCTGTGGATGCCGCCGCCGCCGTCATCCTCCTCGTCGTCGTCGTCGTCAAGCATGTGGAGGGGAGAGGCTGAGGCGCGGCGCGGCGATGCCGCAGACAGCTCTACCCAAGAGAGCAGAGCAGGAGAGCAGCAGCAGGAGCGGGAGGTGAAGCCGGGCCCGCGGGCCACCATGGAGCGGCACTTCTTGCGCATCCAGCTTACCTCCCGTGATGCCTCGCTCGACCCTGAGTGCGACGTGCGCGGCGAGCACTTCCCTTTCTCCTTTTTTGTTCAACGCGTTCTCCCTGAAGAAGGCGAGGAGGGGTGCGGCGCGGGGGTGACGGGCCGCAGCAGTGGCGAGCAGGGCACCGCCGCCAACAGTCAGGACGTTCTCCATGGGGATTCGTTCGAGGAGCACACCTTCTACCACAACAGCATCGAGGCTCGCTGCGACGTCGTTGACGGGGAGCTCATCGTCGACGGCTTGGTCTACCACGGCCCTCCTCCTCCCACGTCCCACCCGCCGTCCTCGTCCGGTGCCCCACAGCCGCGGTACACGAACCCGTTCGGCAGCTACCCGGGACCAAACCTGGATGAGGTGGAAGAGGAAGTCCTCGATGGCATCCAAAGCTGGCTGGCCGAGCGCGGCGTTGACGACCAGCTCGGCGAATTCGTTGGGCAGTACTCTATATGGGTGGAGCAGGCGGAGTACGAGCGGTGGCTGCAGCAGCTGCGCGACTACGTGGCGGCCTGAAAGGCATCCCGGTAAGAAGCATACCAAGGGAACGAGCAGCTGGAGCGAGGAGGGCAACGGGCAGATGAGTGGGTCGATGCGGATCGTTGGCGGAGAATCTGCTTGTCTGTGCCGCCGGTGGAGTCGTTCTTCGGGTGTCTTTCTCTGCCCGCTCGCCTTCGCTCGCCAACGTTTGGCTGCTGCCCGTGGCCTGTTCGAGGACGGAAGGCGGACGGGCGGGCGGAAGCGAGTCGGTGACGGCCGCATGTGCGTGTCTCGCACGCGCGGGTGTGTTTGCGAGACTGGATATAGAGCAAAGGTGTGAGGCACAGACACGGCCCTCCCGCCCCACCCTCCTCGTCCAAGGTTTGATGGACAGGCACACCGAGAAAGACGCCTGCGTGGCTCCTCATGTGTTCATGTGCGTGTACATGTACCCGCTTCCGGCGCAGGCAAAGCTCACAGTCATATGCCCTCCCTCCCTCCCACCCCTCCCACTCTCCACACCTCTAGTGTCCGCGGTAGTCGCACCCATACGCCCATCCGACGTCTTCGTCATCGGCCCTACCACTCTCCGCCTCACAGCAGCAGCAGCAGCAGCAGCCCTGCCACTCCACCGATGCCGCCGCCGCCGCCGCCGCCGCGGCCGGACCCGATCACTTTGGACCAGGTCTTCGCCCAGCTCACCGCTGTGGATGTCGCGTACGACTCCAAGGCATATCACCTCGTCGCCCTCAACACGGTGGCCTTCCACCCGTCCGTGAAGCTCTTCCTCTTCGAAGAACCGGCGGCAGCAGCAGCTCCGTCGTCTTCGTCGCCACCAGCGGCAGCGGTGCTCAACAAGCTACGCCGCGAGAAGCTGCTCAAGAACGTCGCCTTCATGCTGGCGCAGCGGAACAACGCCGTATGCCATGAATGCAGGTGGGAGACAGTGTCGCTGCTCGGGGAGCTGTGCCGTATGGAGAGTGCGCACAGCGGGGCGCCAACGTCGGCGCTGGGGCAACTGGAGGCGAAGCTGAACAACTACGCCAAGGAGAACCTCGAGTACCTGGCGCAGCTGCCATGGTTTCTGCCTGCCATCAACAGTATCATCAAGGCCGGTGGCGGTACCGTAGACGACGATGCCAGCGGCGATGCGAGCGTAGCTGCAGCAACGGCGAAGAAAGCGCGGCAGCAAGGCGAGAACAGCACTTCCGCCGCGTCCTCCTCCTCGCACTCAGCCCTCAAGGAGAAGCTAAAGGCGGCGCGTGAGGCCGGCCGTCACAGTCGCGGTGGCGCAGACATCGATAACGGCAACGGGACTGAGGCTGAAGAGGGGGATGAGGACGTCGTGATCGCGCTGCTCGATATTCGCCGTGCCCTTCCCACCTGTCACCGTGTCAGCGGCGGCGGCGGCGAAGGCACCGACAACACGGATGTGATGTTCGAGTGGTCAGATGCGAACATCGAGCAGGCGCGTGACCTCATGTTCGTCGACGCCTCGACCTCGATGTTGCACCTTATCCCGAGCGTGGCCCGCAGCTGCAGCGATGTCTGTGCCCAATGCCAGAAGCGGGTGCCGGCGACATCCACATCCGCCGCCGCCCCGCTGCTCCGCTGCAGCAGCTGCAAGGCCGTGTATTACTGCTCCGTCGAGTGCCAGAAGACGCACTGGACGGCGGTTCATCGGACGCCGTGCCGGGCGTACAAGGAGCGATGCGACAGGATTCTCGAGCAGTACTACGCCACCAACACGACCAGTGGTAAGAAGAAGGACCTCAAGACGGGCGAGGTCGTCATCCTCGAGGTGCCGCTGGAGCCAAGCCTGTTCTTCGAGACTCGCCGCTACCTCTACGACCACCGCGATGAGTCCTTCGCGCACGTCGACTACGCGGACTACTTTATGAGGTACACCGTGCGGGGGTCGTAGCAGCGAAGCGCATGCATCCGTGCATGGACGTGTTTTGGTAGCCATTCATGGGTGCCCCGCAGCGTTGCTTTTTTTTTCTCGCGTAATACAACTGATGTGTGTGTGTGTGTGTGTGTGTGTGTGGCAGCAGCAGCAGAGAGGGCGAGAAGTGCGGAGAGTGTGTGCACGTGTGCGGGGCGGAGTGGACTTGGGTGGGGAAGTAGAGCGGGTGTCTGGGTCGGTGGGTCGCACCCCTCCCCCCCCCTCCCCTTCTCCTCCGCCACCGCGAAGGCGCGCTGCCTCACGTTTTCTGTGCCGCGCAACAAAGACACGCCTTCCGGCGCCGTCCTTGTATGCCGAGCACGCACTAAGATATTAAAAGGCTAGATGCGTGCGGGCGTACATATACATGTGGTGCAGCGGCGCGCGCAGCATCGAAGGCGCGAAGCGCACGCCACGCCGGCAAATGAATTCGCAAAGGAGAGAAAACCCGAGAGCGAAGCGATGGCGCGCGCGTGTGTCGTTGTCGTTGCTGTGCTCTCGATGGACAGCCAATCGCAACGCAGGTGGGTGCCGAGTGCGTGCGAGTCCACCGAAAACGTTTTCTGTCCACTCCTCCCCCTCCCGTCCGCGTTGCTGCCGTGTAGGGACGAGGTGCATGTGTATCACCGTCGCGCACTTCTAGCACACGCACACACGTGCATCACTTTCTCTGCATGCGTCTCCGTGAACATGCCGCGCTCCACCCTCCTCCCTCCTCCCTCTTCGCGTACAAACCCATTATGGTAAACCAGCCTGAGAGCTCGTGGGGAAACGACAGACATGGATAAGGTCACCTCTATCATCAGCGTCACGACCGGCGGCGCGCTGGACGGGGCGGAAGGAACGGACAGCCAGGAAAGCCTCTGTCCCTCGCTCACCTTCAAGCAGCGTGTGCAGGGCTCCGTCGGCTGCGCTGCGCTCGGCATTTTATTCTTCGTTCCCAGCTGGGTGACTGTGTTCCTCGGCGACTACGTCCTCTTCGGTGTTCTCTTCACCCTCGGCAGCCTCATGTGCCTCGGCGGCACCCTTTTCCTTGCGGGGCCGGCCCGCCAGTTCAAGAACATGTTCAACGAGGGCCGTTGGATCACGTCGACGGTGTACATCATCACAATGGTGCTCACCCTCCTCTGCGCCCTGCTCTTGCGCAACGGTCTCCTTACAATTCTCATGAGCATCATCCAGCTCTTGGCACTCGCGTGGTACATACTCTCGTACATCCCGTTCGCGCGCGATGTTGTGAAGGGCGCCTTCTCTCGTCTCATGAACGGCTGAGGGTTTCGGGGGGGGGGGCCTTGGAGTAGGGCGGGAGAGCCCGATCAAGCAGGAGAAGGACCCGGATGGCGTGGGGGGACGTGAGAGGAAGAGGGCCGCCCGCTGGATGCGATGCCACACGCACTTCCGCTTTACCGGGGTGAAGGGTCTGACCGTCCTTGAAGCACGGGCGGGCTCCTCCCCCTCCGTCTTCTCTGCTGCCGTGGACTGTCATGGGCGCTCCACACGCACCTCCAGAGAGAACGTGAAACGTCCAGGCGCGCGCGCAGGGAGGGGGAGGGGGGGGGGGGGCTGGCGCACGTGTGTCCAGTGCCCCGTTCTGATAAGCGTCTGCGCGGGTGTTGTGCACGCCCTTCCCTGTTGTTGCTGCTTACGCTGTTTTCCCTGTTGTTGCTTGCGCTGTTTTCACTGGTGACGTGCCCTTTTCTGCTCTCCACCCCACGCACCTCCTACTGTTATCTTGCTATCGCTATCTCGCCTTCCCCATGCCTATCGAGAACACCGGTGCTGCACCTCTCAAGCCGCCGCGCTTGGCTGTGCGTGAGCGGGAGTCGAACGTGCAGGTCTGCCGTCGCAGGCGGCGGCGGCGGCGGCACAGTTTGAAAAGGCGGAAACAGGCATCAACGCCTGTTCATACGCATCCGCATGCGCATGCGCGCTCGATCCCCAGGGGCACGTCTGTCGGCGAGGAGGAGCACTCACCATGTATGCAGGTGCCATCTCGTTGCTCCGCCGCTGGGCTGTGTTGTAGCCGTGTCCTCTTTTCCTCACTCCCTCGGTCCTCAGCGCACCGCCCTGCCCCCTCCCCCTCCCTCGCCACTCCCTGTACTCCGAAAGGGGTAACCCCCGTTACACACGCACACACGCACGACGAAGGATGGGCAAGTCGAACCCGCGACGCCGCAACAAGGCGTCCGCCAAGAACCGCGGAAAATGTCCCCATGATTGCACAGAGGTAGAAGAGGACGTCGTGGGTCACGTTGTCCGGACACCGGCGCAGTCGCCCCACGCATTCACCCCGCTCTGCGTGCAGCAACTGCGGGAGTCGCGAGAGTACGCTGTGCTGGAGGACGCGTGCAGCGACATCGCCCATTTCGCGCTGCAGCTGCGGCACAACAATGACTTCTTGCGTGACGCCGTGCCGCAGCGCCTCGCACAGCTGCTCATCTTCACCCCTCCATATGAGCTACCGCTGGTGGCACCGTCAACATCGTCGGCTGCCGCAACAGCGGGGGAGGAGGAGCCGCAACCGCACAAGGGCATCCTGCACATGCAGATCGCGGCGGCAGAGGCGCTGCGCGCGCTTCTTGTAAACAGTGAGCAGGACCGCGTCATCGATGCACTCACGAGCGCTGGCGTGAACGCGGCATCAGGGGGTCGTTTCGCGGAAGGGCTGGCATGCCTCGTGCAGGCGGGCTGGCAGCGTGTGCAGCAGGCCCGCCGACGCACCGCGCCCGAGGATTGGATGGACGTCTACCGTGAAGAAGGTGGTGGCGGTGGTGGTGATGAGGCCGCCGTGGAGGGTGAGACCGAACCTGCTGCCGAGGCGAACGCGCGTCAGCGCCGCTGCCATCGCCAGTCCGGGCTCACGCAGAACCTGTATTACATCCTCCTGCGCCACCTGGAGGAGGTACTAGCGCTCGCCAGCGTGTGTGTGGAGGCGAGTGAGGCGTGCGCGCAAGCGTTTTCCACCACGCCGACACTCCTGCTGCTGCTCGACGTGCTGCGCGTGGCGATCACGACAACGTGGGAGACGCTCCTGCACCCGTCCGCCAACTACTACGCTGATGAAGCGCAGGTGCCTGTGGCTAGCGAGACGGTGCTTGCCATTCGCGCCTTCAAGCGGCGGGAGGCCGGCCTGCTCGCCTCGCTGGCGGTCAGCACAGCAGACTTGTTGCTCCTGCTCAGCCCCGAGAACCAGTCGCTGGCGCAGGTGTTCACCGGGTCTAGCGGAGGCAACGGTGCAGCGGTGACCGCCTCCTCATCCTCGTCTCCATCTGCAGCCGGCAGCAGCGCCGCCATGACGGCAGAGCAGACGGCGTTCTTGAACACCGCAGTCGACGCCGTCGACCTGCGCGCCTGGCTTGCGGAGAAGCCGGCAGTCGAAGTGCAGCTGCAGGAGCGCTTCTCCGACACCTCCCTGCCCAGCTTCCTCGGTGCACAGCACACAGCTGTGGCGATGGAGCGAGAGCGCGTCTTGCACGACCTTCTTCGCGCGACCCTCTCGATCCAGGGCATGCTCCTGCACATTGCACCGGTTGCAGAGAACCTGCAGCGCGTCCTGCCGCTGCTAGATGACACCCTGCACAAGGTGTCACTGCCAATGCACGTGTGGTGCGGTGTGCTCCCGCTTCTCATGGGAACATGCAAGTGCGCCGACGACGACACGCGAGCGGCGGCAACGACGCTGACCACGCACCGGCTGCGCAGCACTCAAGCGGCGGTCCGCCTGCTGCACGTGATGGTGAACGCTGTGGGGGAGAAGAACGACACGGACCGGCATGAGGACGACGAGGCCGCGTTCGCCGCCAACCCGCTGGCCAAGCTTCTGCAGTCCGGAAGCCTTTTCTACGCCTTCGGCCTCCTGCTAAAGGATGTGCTCTGGATGTCCCCGAACAGCGACTCTAGCGGTAACGCAGCCACCGTGGCGGACCCCACTCACCCGACCGCGACACGTGCCGTCATGGCTTGGCAGACCCAACAGCGTGCCCTGCGCGCGGAGGCGAGCTGTAATGCCGCGGCGACGGAGGTGCAGATGGTGCTGCTCGCCACGGAGGTGAACGTGTGGGAGGTGGCAAGCACGCTGCTGCTGATGCTCCCCGTGGCGAGCCTGGGCGAGCCCGCGCTGACGTGGCGGGCACTCACGCAGGCCGTGCTGAGTCGCTATCAGCTTCATCTGGACGCCGCAGCCGTGGAGGCGGCGGAGGGCGAGGGGCGCGGCGCACATGCGAACATTCTGCAGCACTCCGCCCGCACGCATCAACTTCTCTGGATGCAGCTTGAGTCGCTGGGGCAGATGCTCTGGACGATACAGCGCAAGCAGAGCAAGGCAAGCGGTGGCAGCGCAGCCGTGACAGCCTGCAACCACGTCCAGGCAACATCCGCGGATGTCGACCTTCTCATCCGTGTCTCCTGGGAGGCGTCGGCAAGCACGCCGCTGAAGCAGTCGTGCGTCGGCACTGTTGGACTGCTGTGCGCGTCCATGCAAGATGAGGAGGCCGTGGCGACGGCGGCGCGCTTTGCCTTGGCAGTGGTCGCCAACGGCGGACCAGCTGCGACGTCCTGCGGGAAGAAGCTCCTCGACGTGTACGCGCAACTTTCGCCAGCCAAACCTCCCACCTACCCCGCGGAGCGGCGGGTGTGGTTGCAGCAGCTTGCGCTGGTGGACGCCACCGCCACGGTCCGCTGCGAAGCGGCGAACACCTTGATAGACCTCTTCCTCGACGAACGCCATGACGCCGCCGTGTACTGGCCGCTTGGCGTACAGGAGAAGCTGAGCGACTTCAAGAAGCAGCTCGCCGTCTACGTGAAACGGCGTCAAGAGCTGGGCAAGGAGACAAAGCGGCTCTACCACGTCTCGACGGAGACGCCGGATGCGGACCAGTGGTCGGAGGTGCTGGAGAACCTCTGCGGGTTCATCGACTACAAGGCACAGCACAAGTAGAGAAGCCTGTGCGCGTGTCATCCATGTATGCCAGTCGCAGCGCCGCGAGGGAGCAGGGGGAGGGAGAATGCACTCGCCACCTCCTCCGCAGCAGCGTCAGGCAGCCTCGGCGTGAGTGGCACACGGCACCTCCGCGCCGCGCCGCCCCCCCCCCTGCACGCCGATGAGGGGCGTCCCGAAGAGGAGGGGGAGGCGGTGTCGCAAGCGCATCGAATGGGCGGAAGATAACAACCATAACCATAATTGAACACAGGCTTTCACGATATGGGGAGTTCGAGCAACACAGAAGCCGCCATGCCCCTCCCCCTCCCCCTCCTGCGATGCTGTGCCTGCATTACGTGGTGGCTCGCGTGGTCGTCAGCAATGGATGTCGCGGTACTCAAGGCGCCGCGCCACGGTCTGCCACGGTGATGTTCGAGGGAAACCACAGCAGCAGCACTCAAGACGAACAGCGGAGAGGAAAGGGGATCCTGAGGAAGGAACGCCGGAGAGGTGTATGGGGCTACGAGTCGGCCAAAGACGCACGCATCGTCGCGGCCTCCCGCCGTCCAGCCCGAGCACGCGAGGCACGAAGTGAGAGGGAGTCGGATGTTGTACTCGTCCAACCGTGTCCTCCGCTCCCTGACACACAGCCGGCTTTCTTGCCCCTCCGCCGCCCCGCCCCCCCCACCCCCTTCCGCCACGCATCAGCGTGCAGTCCACGTGCGTTGGGCTCTGACCTCTTACCCTCGCTCCGTTGCCCTCCTCCGTGCTCAAACCCTCACATGGCACATCCGCCCTCTTATCCACCGCTCTATGGCTGCACCAGCTCTCGACTCCCCACACGGATACACCCGCCCTTCTCACCCACTCCCGCTTTTCACCCATCCGTTGACCAGCCATGTACGGCAACCCGCACACGGAGCCCGTCGCGATCGCCGTCATCGGCGGCTCTGGCGTCTACAAGCTGGACTGCTTGCACGATGCAAAGTACTACGACGTACCGACCCCGTACGGCAACCCGAGCGGGCAGCTGTGCGTGGCCAATGTTGACGGTGTGCCGTGCATCTTCCTGCCGCGTCACGGTCCGCACCACCAGTACAACCCCAGCGAGATCAACTACCGCGCCAACATCTGCGCGCTGAAGCAGATGGGCGTGCGCTACGTCCTCGCTATCAACGCTGTTGGATCGCTGGACCACTCCTGCAAGCCCGGCGACCTCGTGCTGTGTGACCAAATCATTGACAAGACGTACATGCGCAAGGCAACCTTCTTCGAGGGCGGCGTCGTCGCGCACGCGGACTTCGCCCACCCGACGTCGCGCATCTTCAACAAGATCGCGTATGAGGCACTGCTGCGCTGCTTTCCGGACGTGGCGGCCGGCAAGGGCACGTTCCGGATTCACAGCAGCGGCACCCTCGTCACGATGGAGGGCCCGCAGTTCAGCACCAAGGCCGAGTCCCTGCTCAACAAGCAGCTGGGCGGCCACCTGATCGGCATGACGTCGGCGACGGAGGCGCGGCTGGCGCGTGAGGCGGAGATGGCGTACGCGACAGTGGCGATGGTGACCGACATGGACGCGTGGAGCGACGCGCCGCACGTGGACGTGGCGCAGGTGACGAAGGTGATGGCGGCGAACGCGGAGAAGGCGCAGCGCTACCCATGCGAGATCATCAAGGCCCTCGCCCAGAATCTCTTCGATGATCCGGCGCACCACACCCTGGAGTACGCCATCGTGACAAAGCCGGAGCACATCCCTGCCGAAGTGAAGCAGCGCATCGCCCCGATTGTGGCGAGCAAGTACCCGCAGTTCGCCCCGTAGAGCATGCGTGTTTGTGCCAGCGCCCTCGAGGCGTGTGTAGGCGGGGGTGGATGCGTGGATAGCTTTGGCAAGCGACGTAATCGTTGAAAGAGATGGAGGAAGGGGGCACAGGTGTGTGTGTGTGTGTCGCCCCCACCCCCCCCCCGACTCGGGCGCGAAGTTGATGGCGCTCACTCGCGAGCAAGCAGCCACAGAAAAGAAAAGATTAAGCAAGCGGAGCAGGAGCAACAGCAACAGCAGCCACGGCGGTGTTTGAGTGTGGGCGTGGGTGTGTGTAAGCTGCCGCCGTGTTGATGGCGGTGCCCCCTCCCTCCCTCACCCACCCACCCACCCCTACCTTTCACCCTTTGTTGCCTACCCGCTCACCTCCTCCGCACCTGGATATCAACGCATGTCCTCCCGCAGCTTCAGCCACACGTACCGTTTCTTCCCACACCCGGTCCTCTTCGCTTCCGTCGCGGCTGTTGCCACGAAGCTGGTTGGGGGACGGGGGAGGAGGAACTGGGCAGACGTGCGGGGATGCCCACGGGTGGAGAGGCGGGAGGGAGGGAAGGAAGGAGGGTAGCGCGATGCGGTGCGGACACACACGCCCGTGTGTCTCTATGCCTCTGTCCTCCTCCTCCTCCCCCCCCCCACAAACGTCGACGCCCGTGCACACGACGAGGTGTGTAGGGGGTGTGCACGGGCGTCGACGTTTGTGGGAGGGGGGAGGAGGAGGGAGGACAGAGGGACCTCTCCCAACACTATCGCTATCACCACCAGCGGCAGCGGCAGCAGCACCACTAAGGGGCTTGCCGCTGCTACACAGGCAAAACCGCAGCAAAAAAACTTGGCACATCCCGCGTGCTGATGTCGTGCGTGGACAGGGAAGAGAGAGGGAGAGAAAGATGCCGGTGCAGCCGTAAAGACTCAAGTGGCGGCGGCGCGGATGTCGTCGCCGGCGTCATAATCGATACGGATGCGCACGACGGTGATGTGATGTGAATGAGTAGGAGGAAGAGGATGAGGAGGGGGGCTGGCTTTGCGCTGTGGGTCACGCAGTGGAAGCGGAAGAATAGCACCCCCGGACGGCACCGCGAACCATGTTTTCGCCCCTTCCCTCTCCTTCCCGCAATGAATCTCCTCGTGACTCAACGCCTCCGAACAGCACCTCCTCCCTGTTGTCTCTCTTCATGTTGCTTGCGTTGTACCGTTGCCTCCACATCTGCCCGTCTGGGTGGTGGGTGTGTGCGCGCGGGTGTGCATATCGCGTTCGCGCCGCATCACTGCTGCTGCTCCTGCTCCTGCTCCTGCGCGCGCGAACACTCGAACGTGCACACGCGCCATCGTCTCGCCACCACGACAACGTACCCCCTCCCCTCCCCCTCCCCGGCCCGAAATCGCGCATATACCGCCACCACCACCACCCCATTCCCATCCCCATCCCCAGCACGCGCATCGTGTGACTGTGCCTCTGTCTCTGTGTGTATGTGTGCCATGCCAGAAGGGCTGCCGTCCAGGAGACACATACATACATCCACCCCTATTTCCACGAAGAGGCAGATAGAGAGAGGGAGAGTGCGGCGCCACCCACCCATCCACCCCCCTGACGACGCACACGCACCCGACGCACAGAACAGAACTGAAGGTGGTCTGACAAAGGCGTATATTCGCCCCTCCGCCATCGCGGTCATCGCCATCGCTGCCTCCCCACCCACGAATACTTGAGCGCATTGCACAAGCGTAGCGCACCCTCCCTCTCCCTCTCCCTCTCTCTTGACACACACACACAGACATTCTTCTTCGGTTTACCTACTATCCAGCGCGCTCGCGCGCACGTACAGGTCTTCGCTAGCATCCCGTTGTCCTGTGCCCTATTCTTTCGAGGACGCAGGGTGGCGTGTTTTCACGACGTTTTCGCCCCTCACCATCTCCCTCATCCGCCTTTTCCTCCCCCAACCCCTCCTGTGTATTCCGCTGCTCACTCCCGAAAGGGCCACCACCACTACCACGATCATCATCACCGCCTTTTTCTCGTTGTCGTACGTGGCACCAGTGCTTACCTTTTCCCTTCCTCCGCCCCCCCCCTCCCCCACCTCTCCCCGTCGCTTTCCTCTCATAACTCTGCATGTGAGCGTTGTGTGTGTGTGTGTGGGTGCGTGAGGGCGAAGGCGGTCGGGTAAAGCTTTTCTCAGGGCTTCATGTGCCGTCCCTCCTCGCCTCACACGCACACCACCCAGACACCTCTCTCTTCTCCCTCTCCCTCTCCCTCTCCCTCTCCCTCTCCCTCTCCCCTGTGTGCTCTCGGTTTCGTTTATTACGGGCTGCTGCAGCTGCTGCTCGCGGGGAGGTCAGCGGGGAAGCCATTGATCGAGCGCTTTCTCTTCCCCCTCCCCCCTTCCTCCTCCCACATACACCGACACGGACACCCTGCCCTGCGCTCGCGCGCGCCCACGCATCTCGGCTCCGGTAGTAGTAGGTCTCCCATCACCACCACCAGAGCGTATTGATTGCTCGCTGTGGACCGTTTCGCCTCTTCTTGTGTGTGTATGTGTGTGCCCCGTCCTCGCTGGCCGCTCCATCGCCACACGAGAGCGCATCCTCCGCGGCCTTCCGCCACGGACGTCTCCGATCAGCGCGCCCTGCTGTACTGCTGTTCCCGTGCTCTCGCTGCGGCTGGCGCCCCCTCCCTCCCTCCATATATATATATATCTATCTATAGCCCCCTCTTCCACCTGCATGCGTGTGCGTTCCCTTTCTCTGGCGTGTTGTACTCGGAGTGGCGCACGCGTGGGTGTGTGTGTGTGTGTGTACATTCCTTCAGAAACAGCCATCGCCGTCCGCACACGTGCACAGTCGCACACAGCGCGTGCGCTCACACCTCCCACCTCCCACCTCACACCTCCCCCCCCCTCTCTCTCCCCTGACACTTCTCTTTTATTGGGGGAGGGAGAAGGGGCGAGGCGTGTTGCGGCATCATCCGGGGAGTACACGGAAACTGAGGTAGCTGGTGCGCAGCTATGGGCAACGATTTGTCGACCATGTCGGGTGGGGGCCGCAACCTGGAGGTCTGGAGTGAAGCACGCGCCAGACGCGTCGAGAGCGAGCTGCCGATCCCGCGCACCGTCCCTCTCGGTCATGGGGACGATCTCGTGCCGCCGGCGCTGCTCCTGGACGTCGAGATGCGCTCGGCCGCAGACGACGCAAGCAGCACCTCCTCGTTTCGGTCTGCCGTCACGGCGTCGACCTACTCCACTCAGCACTCGGCGACTTCAAAGGCAAACCAAAGCCCGGACCGACAGCCCCGGAGGCGTAGCATGTCGACGAGTGATATGGCCACTGCGACAGCCTTGCTGGAAGCCGCGGCGCCGTCACCGCAGCAGCAGCAGCGACAACTGCAGAAGCGCACGCAGTACTCCATGTACGCTCGGCAGATGCGGCGACGCGGCCGTGACGGGGGCAGGCACGGGTTGCAGCATCACAACAGCGGCGTGGACTTCATGATCGCCAACGAGTTCTTCAACTGCAGCGACAGCACCCTTGGCAGTGAGGCGGATCTCGCTCACAGCAGCAGCAGCAGCAGCAGCGGCAGCGATGAGGATGAGGATGACGCAGGAAGGGTGCACCACCGATGCGGCATGGCACCAAGGCAGCCCACCTTGCCGTTCGACTCCGGCCGCTGCCCGACCGGCAATGGGCTCTCCGCCCATCCCCCACGGCGTGAGCGGAAGGTGTTGGATGGAGCGCAGGCCCTCATCTCGACTCCTATGGCGCCTGCCGCCACCTCTGCCGCGTCGTCACCGCACGCGAGGTCGAGCAGCGCGGGCAGGGCAGAGATGCCGACAATGAAAGCCGTCTCCGGCGTGGACGGCAGTACGGATCCCCTGCCAGCTCTCACCAGCAGCCGCGACAGCAAGTCCTCGGCGGCGAGTGGGACGAAAGGCAGCGCCACGCAGCGGGGCTCGCCTGACTCCGCCGCTGCGGTTCTCAGCTCGCACGAGGAAACAAGCTGCAAGGCGGGCAAGAGACAGACGAGCAAGCGGAGAAGTTACCCCGGGGGGCTGTTGGAGCTGAGGCGTCCGCATCGCACCCGCAGCTCGGCGGCAGCGCCGCGAGCGCCGTCCGCGACAGCCGGAGCGGCGACCACCGTGATCGGTGTAGAGGCGCCAGTGTCGGGGATAAAGCTCTCCACCACGAAGGAGTCGCTGCACGCCGAAGCGAAGCGGTGGCACACCAGTGGCGACCGTAGCGGCAGCGCGACGCCGGTTCTGTCGAATGTGAAGCGTGGAGGCCAATGCGACGTTTTCATGCGCGTGTCGTCTTCACCAACGCAGCAGCATCATGCCACCGGCAAGGGTGACAGAGGTAGACCTGGCGCGAACAGCAGTGCCGGCCCGCCTCGCTCGTCGGAGTCCCCGACGCACCATCACAGCCATCAAGTGCATCATCATCATCATCACTGCGGTGGGGACGATGGCAGCAATACCGTTCCAGAAATGGTGCTGCCCCGCCTTGTAGATACAAAGTATCACCATCGCCAACCCAGGCACGACCGCAGCCTCGGTGGCAAGCTCGACCTGCACGACGAGAGCCCCAACGACTTCTTCGCCTCGACGCAGCGGAGCGGGCAGTACCGCATGCTTTACGGAATGGACAGCGCAAGTGAGAGCTCAACCGCCTCCATGCGCGAGGCGGTGTGCATGGCCACCGGCGGCGGTGGGGCGGCGGCGCACTCCTTCGGCAGCCTCTTCGCCGGCTCGCAGGCCGCTTCGCTATACTCGGCGTCGTCGTCGCCCGGGCAAGCGTGGACAGGTGACTACGCTGACGGCGGAGTGATGGAACTAACCGCCGCGGTGGATCACCACGCGCTGGACGTGCAGAAACCCTACGACGGTGGCGGCGGCGGTGGCACGCGTGAAGCCAGTCGGCATCACCCTAGGGCTGGACTGCTCTGCAGCGGAAGCGGCGCGGCCTGCGTGAACAACCCAGGCGCCCTGAACGCGACCTCGCAACCGCAGCAGGCGGATCTTCAGCGCAACATGGAGATGCACTTCCAGCGGAGGACCTACACGTCGAAGTCGCCCAGCCTCGTCACCGGCCACCAAGCCGTCTCTGCGGGGCTGGGGAAGAGCCAAGGTACCCGACACTCGCTGATATCTGCGCTGTCGGCCGGTGCGCCGTGCCGCGACGGAGACGGTCACGCCAGCGTGAGCAGTTGTAGCAGCGGGAATCGCAGTATCAGCCCCGACGTAAGTGTCAGAGAGCTCGTGCGGTCGTCTCGGGTGAAGCCGCCAGCGAAGGCGGTGTCGCCGCCTCTCCTGCCACAGCCACCCCCGCCACAGACGGCGATGAAGCGGACTAAGACACATAGCTTCCGAGGACACGGTGCTGGAGCTGGACACACAAACTTGTCCGCCACCGAAGGCGCGGCGGCGTCCGCGGTGTCACCGAAGAGGTACAGCAGCTGCGCTGGCAGGCGACATCATCACGGCAACGGTAGCAGCAACGGTGGCGACGCTCTGCACGCAACGGCGAGTGTCCTCACCTCGGTACAAGGCAGCGGCAGTGCATTGCGGCCGACGCGAGCAGACAGCAAGGACCTCATTCTCCGGCCCGACCGCACCGCCTCTGCACGCCGTCACCGCAGCGGTGGTGGCGATGAAAACGCGCCGGAAGTCAGTGGCCGTCGTCAGCGGCGCCCGCAGAACCGAAAACTCTCCTCCAGGGCACATTTTGGCTCGTTCAGTTTTAGCAGTGACAGCTTCCTGTACGGCAGGGTGCGTGGGCGTCTGACGAAAGCGGCGGCAGCCGCAGTGGCTGCAAACTCGAATAGCATCGAGCGTCGGGGTCACGCGTCGGGATGTGGAAGCAGCGGCGGCACGCAGGCACACGCGCGTCACCACGTTCACAGTGAAGTCGACTCGGTTGCGCTGGGGGCCTCCCCATCAGCATCATCGCGCAAGGGCGAGGGTGAGGGTCGCCATCGCAGCAGAAACACGCAATACCATCATAAGCGCGAAGTGCGTTGTCGGCGCTATCTCAGCAGCGGGTGCGGCAACGAGAGTGAGATAGGCAGCGTGGTGGCTGACTTGGACGACCTCCTCAGCGCCGATGACAGGGCCCCCTCTGGCAACCTGACGGCGCTTTACCCGCGCTCCGCCTCATCATCGTTGTCGCTAGCGCCATCGTCCCGAAACAGCAGCACCAACGGCAGCTGCATCAGCAGCGGCTCCGTTCGCGCGCTGCGCAAGAGGGCCGCGAAAGCGCGGGACCTGTCGATCAGCTCGTCGGTCGACTCCGAGGCGAGCGGCCGCCTTCATCCACAGAGGACACGGCCACCGCCACTCCAACAGCAGCAACAGCAGCAGTATGGGGCAGCTGGTGTGACGGCAACGGCGTCGTCAATGTACCACCTGCCCCTCGTGAGGACGTCAAACAGCAGCGGTGGAGCTGTGGCCGCTAACGGAAGTGCGAGCAGTGCCGTGACTGGTGGAACGCGCGGCATGAAGCTGCCATCCTTTAAGCCGAGCATGGGCATGGACATCCGAAACAGCCCTGACGCGAACAGCGACCGCCCAGCGAGCATCAACTATGTTCTTCAGCCGCTGCGAATCCCGGCGGCGAACGGCTCGGCAACGATGGCGGCGGCGTCACCAGAGATCCACGGCGTAGCCAAGAGCCACAACACATCCTCTGGCAGTGGCGGCGGTGCGCACCCGCCACAAATGCCGCCAACAAGCTCGCCTCGACTCGCCTGCAGCAAGAGAGACGGTGGCACCGACTCCTTGATGGTGTCCTTCCTGGACGCCAACGGCCGTGGCGGCGGTTGTAGTGGTGTTGCTGCGTCGTCCTCCGCGGCGTCGCTGTTGGCAGGGCCATCCCGTGACTCGAGCACGAAGCGACGTCGCCCCACGACTCAGAGCTTCACGCCGTGGTCTGTGGACATGAGTCGTTTCAAGGCGCTGCAAGAGGCGCAAGAGCCGCCGAGTTAGCGAGAGGTCTACACGCTGCGACGGGGCGAAGAGGGGAGGGGAGCTCACACGTCGGAGCCCTTTGCAGCCATCACAGCGTTGCGGGTGTTTGATTGGCTGCGTGGAGAGAGAAAAAGTCCCCTGGGAAGCGGTGCCCGGGCACACATAGGCAACCACATATGTGTATACATAAATCTATATATGTATGTATATATATGTATATATGTGTTTATATATGTGTTTATATATGTATATATGTATGGTTATATGCTTATATAATTTATGTTCTCGTTGTTATATTCATTGTCGCCGTTTCTCTTCTTCTTTTGGCCATGCACTGCCATCTGGATTTCATGGCCGGTGTGCGGGTTGCCGCTACAACGGACGTGGGTGCCTGTGTATCTGTGTGTACTTTAATCCCCCACCACCCCCTTTACATGTACGTCGATGATGGACTGTGCCTGCGTGAATGCGTCCAGATCCAGAATAACGATGTAGAGGAGGATGTGGACTCCATCAACGGGCCTCGCTTGCTCGCTCGCTCCCTCTCCCTCTCTCTCTCTCTCGTGCGGATTCCACAAACAGATGCACACAGAGAGACACGCACACACACACACGCACACGTGCGCGTGCACTCGTGTGCGCTAAAACCTTTTTCTAAGGAGGTACAGAGCCAAGACGAATATTTTGAGCAGCACCAAAGAATGCCAGCGACGCAGATACACACGTACGCATGTGTGTGTGTGTGTGTGTGTGTGTGGAGAGAGGGAGAGCGGGTCAGTCTGAGGATGCGGTGTGCTACTTCTCTTGCTTGGTTCTTGCGGTATGGGGGCACGAGAGAAAGGGGGTGGGGCACAGTGCCGCCGTTCATCACCGCTGCTGTTGCGCACGACGCGTCATCGCATGTGGGCACATGTTGTTGCCTGTTTCTTTGTGAGTGAGGTGTACGTGAGCACCTAGAAGAGAGAAGGAGAGGTGCATCATCATCTTCTGCTGCTGTCTGCCAAGCAACCGCGCATGAACAGCCACTGACACAGGCGTGCGCCTCGACGTCTGCACGCGACGTCCACATCATGCCTTGCTTCGTCACTCCTCACTACTCCTCCCAAACACCCTTTTGACGTCATACTTTCTCGCTCTTCGGGCGGCCCTCCTCCTCTGCAAGGAGCAAGCTTGAACGCAAGTGTGCGAAAGGGAAAACTCTGTGCCTGTGTCTGTGTCTGTGGAAGCTGTCCCCACACATTCCCAGCAGAGCCCCCCACCCTCGGCTGCCCTACGACTGGATCCACGAACGTCACCCACAGTAAGCCCCCCCTCTCCTCCTCCTCCTCCCCTCTCTCTCTTCCCCCACCCCCTCTGCTATTCAGCAGTTTGCGTCAGCACGCCTACCGCGCGCGTCTCATGCCTGCCGGTGCGAACTCGCGAACGCCGGCGACGGACTTCGTCCAGGACTACGCGGCGAAGCGGCAGGCCCAGATGGAGCGGGCACGGCAGCTGCGTGAGGACCGCCTTCAGCAGCAGCAGCAGCGTCAGCCGTCCCCCAAAAAAAGCGGCGGCGGTGGCGGAACTGCCTACAACTCCTCCCCGGCATACACGGCGGTGCCCTCCCCCAGTAGCGGCGGTACAACAACGGCGGCGCCGACTTCGCGTCAGCCCCCACCGCCGTCGCTCCACGTGCCGCGCTCCAGCCACGTCACCCCCGGTCACGGTAGCGCCACCAGCGGCTCCTCGCCTGGGAAGTGCGGGGATGGATGTGTTCTCTACGTCAAAGAACAGGACTTCAAGCAGGCCACGCAGGCCGGCATCATCACTCCCGACCAGGCGCGACAGCTGTGGGCAATGCTGTCGAACCAGATCATCCGCGTGTGCTCACCGTCAGCGCACGCAAACGCCGTTTCTGTGAGCAGCCTGCTGGCGCTGTCGAACAACTCCTGCAACTCCTCTGGGCGGGCAGCGGGCGGCCCTCAGTCGGCCGGCGGCAGTGAGTTCGGCGCCAGCATTTCATTGGAGTCGCTGCGGACCAGCATCGCGTACTTCAAGCGGGAGCAGCAACGGCTGCACCAGCAGGGCGGTGGCGGTGCAGCCGGCGCAGCCCCCGGTTCTACCCCCCAGGGTCACCACCCGCTGTCCTCCTCGCCGCCAGCACTCAGTAACACAGCGGGGCAGCCCTTGTCGCAGTCGCGTGGCGCGTCCCAACGTCAGCTGCAGTACGACGGCACCGACAGCAATGACACCGAGCAGCGAACACTTGGCGCACCGATGCCGCTGCGCGGTGGCGGTGGCGGTGGCGGGGGTCGTCCAGCTTGGAACTCAGATGTGGAGGTGCATCACGAGGACAACTTCGACGACAAACGTAGCAGCGGCGCGGCGGCGCTCAAGAAGCCGCGGACGGGGAGGACTAACACGGTGCGGCCGGCTGCCAAAGGTCCCGCCGCACCGCTGTCGCCGGCTTCTGGTGCTAGTGGTGTTTTCGGCACCTCTGCCCAAGGCGGCGGCTACGGCAACCACGGCGAAGAGGCAGGCAACAACGTGTACATGCCGCCGCAGCCCTCCTCCGGCGTGCCTCGAGGCGCCAAGACTGGTGGCTCAGCTGCTACTGGTCGGCGCCTCCCTGCAAGCCGTCCGACAGCGCCACCGCCCTCATCGGGCGCACCCGTGAACCTGGATGAAGTGCCCGTCGGCGGCGGCGGCGGTGGCGGCATGAATGACTGGGCCAACGCCTACCCACCAGGTATGGTGCCACCGACGAGCATCAGTGGCAACGATGCCATCGCTGCCGAGGCGGCGGCGGCAGCGCAGGAGCCAATGCAAGAGTGCCGCACCTGTGGCCGCGGATTTCGTATATCGGTGGTTGTGCGGCACGAGGCCCTGTGCCGCAATCAGGCAAACAAACCACGGAAGGTCTTCAATATGCGCGAGCAGCGACTGGACGGTGTCGAGGGGATCAAGGAGGTACAGCGGACCGTGGCACGGAGCGGTGGTGTTGGCGGCGGTCGCGGTGTTGGTGGCGGTGGCGGACGCGGCGGTGGCGGCGACGCAGCAGCAGCAGGGGCGGCCAAGGGCAAGCTCCCCAAGTGGAAGGTTCAGCACGAACAGTTCCAGGCTGCGATGCGAGCGGTTCGCCAGCAAAAGGAGGCTGGAGGCGGCTTCGGCTCCGGGCGGCTGGCACCGCCGCCTGCCCCGATTCCGGAGGAGTACGACGATCGCGTCCCGTGCCCTCATTGTGGACGTAAGTTCGCCCAGGAGGTGGCGGCACGGCACATTCCAAAGTGTGCGACGACCATTGCGAAGCCCAAGGGCATTCGCCCGATTCGCCGATGACGAAGTGGGAAGAAGAAAGGCGTTGGCAAAACGAAAGTCCCGTGAAGGACGACTAGAAACCCCACCCGGCTGCCTCCAGCACGCCTAACAGGTGTGTACATGTGTGTTTGTGTGTGTGTGTGTGTGTGTGTGTATTGGGGGGGATATCATCTGGTGTTTAGGTGCGTGCATGTCATTGTCTCTCTCCCTCCCCCCTTCTTCCCCCTTTCCCTCTCTGTAAGTGTGTACGTTTGGGGGAGGGGGAGGGTGCGCACTAGAAGCATGGCGGGGATGTCACACAGAGGAGGGGGAGGAGGAGATGGCTGGATGAAGAGAGATGGTCGCCGTCGTTGCCCTCCTGCGCTTGTGGGCACTGTGCTCCCTCTCGCGCTCGCGCTCTCGCACCCCTCCCCTCCCCCCATGTCCGTCTCCGCGGTATGCATTCGACATGCATATCCGTACCACTTGCTCGTTGGCGTTGTTGCTGCGGGGTGGCTGTTGTTTTTAAGGCCCTTTTCGCCGCGTTAGATATTGCCGTCTTCCTCCTTGTGTACGTGTGTTGGCACTTGAACTGTCTCCGCCGCCGCACTGCTTCACGCGGCATAACGATGTCCGGGCGGGCGGGCGGGCGGGCGGGGGGAGGAGGCATGGAGGATGGGAAGTGCGCGCTCTCCCGTATGTCGCCTCCTGCCCCCATGCGTGTGCGCGCAGAGGCATCCGCGGCATGTTTCCAGGTTTCTGCGGCACCACCGCGTTCACTCCGGTAGCGCGCCGGGCTCCTCCCCTTCCCCCATCCCATCCCATCCTCTCTCTGGCATCCACGCGCACACCCGCAGACATGCACACAGCCCATTGCACTACGCTAATGCCTATGCACATGTGTGCCGTTCTCTGTCGCTCCCTCCCTCCCTCCCTCCCTCCCTCACTCTGCACCTTCTCCTCCTCCCCAACGCTCACGCATACAAACAACTTACACACACGTACGCTGGCGTCCCTGCCCCATCGCTTCCCCGCGCTGTCCCGTGATCGTAGCCGTCGCCGCAGACATCGTCGTGGCGGACTGTCGTGGTACTCAGTAGTGTTGCTTGTACTGCTGCTCCCTCTCTCTCTCTTAGGCACAGAGAATAACTCATGTTTCTCTCCACACACACACATACCATCCTTTATCTTCACCCCCGAGTACTATGCTCCGGCGCTCTCCGGTTCCGCGTCGCTACCGCACAGCATGGCGTGAGCTGCTCCACCCGCTCCCGGTGTGGGCTCGCAAGCAGCAGTGGCTAAAGCGTGATACCGTCGAGGTGAACGAGGCCATCCTGCGTGAGCCCTATTACCGCATCAAAACCTTCGCGCAGCCCGCTGCCTTTGTGCCCCCTCGCGTGAGCGAGGGCGCCACCCACGAGCCAGACACGCAGCAGAGCAGCCGCTATGGCGTGGATCGTCAGCTGCGCGGACCGCGTCGCGCAGTGTCGCCGGAGCGCCTGCAGGAGCTGCGTGAGCAGCTGCAGTTTGTTGGGTCTGTTGGGCCTAAAGTTCCGCCGGCGGCAGAAGCAGGGCCGGCGTACCAAGACGAGTATGGGACTCGCCTGCGCCCGCGCTACCCACAGTCGTGGGATACAGTGCCTCCACACCAGCCCTCGCGCTCTGAGATTTGAGCGTGCGGGAGTGTCCGCCGCCTCTGCGCTTCGGCGGCGGTGGCTGATGCGTTGTGGTGGTGGAGGGTGCGAGTGTGCAGCGGACTTGTGCGTGCGTGTACGTGTGTGTCTCCCTCGTATTTCCTCCCCCTCTGTGTGTGCGTGTGTGTGTGTCTGGTGGCGGGGGGAGGGGGGGATCCGTCACACTTCTCCCCGCGTCAGCGAGAACGAAGAGCAGTGTCAAAGACTGCACTGGTAAGAGGGCTGCCAGCGCGCCTGCTGAGTGGAGCGGCGGCGCGTGCGCGACGTCGGCAGTGACAGCCGGCGCAACACGCGGCAAGGGGAAAGAAATGATGTGGGGGTGCACGGTGGTGCCGCTCTCGTGTGTCGCCCGTATGGGCGCCAGATCTGTCTGCCTGCCTGCACCCCCACCCCCACCCCCTCCCGTGTGCGGTGCGCTCGCACGAACGCGCCTCGACGGTGATGACTACGTCTCTCCTTCCCCCCCCCCAAACGCCTCTTCCTCTCCTCCTCCTGTCTTTCCGCTCGATGGGCGTCATGACCCCATCCTTAACACACACACACACACGATGCATACCTGCCCCCCCCCTGACGCGTGGCGAGAGGTACGCCCTACCTCCCCACCCCCTCCACCCCCGCCGCCATTCACAGCGCCTCCCATCTCCGCCAGCCGTCCCCCCCCCTCCCCCTGCCTTTTGATATACACACGTGGAGCGCGGCGGAGAGGCGAGGGCTCTGGACGAGACGTGCACCTGAGCCAGCAAGAGCCTGCATGTGTGTGTGGTGTGAGAAAGAGGAGGAAGCGGTCGTGAGAGCGCCGAGTTTGACGAGGGGGAGGGTCCTCTGCACGCTCACGTGGTTCGTGTTGCGCGCACAGACACACAGACAGCCTCCCCCCCCCCTCCCTCCCATACATACATACATACATACACACACTCTGCCCTACACACGTCTCGCCATCGCTTCGCATGTCTTTGGGGCGGTCTCTCTCCCTCTGCTTATCGCTTTTCCGTACCTCTCTCTCTATTCAATGTCGCTGTCCACGTTCTCCGTCCGCGATATCGTGGCCACTCCCGATGACGCCGATGCGCTGCAGACCACCCTGGAAGAGCTGTACCGACGCCGCCGCGCGAAGCGGCAGGAGGAGCGAGGGTGGAAGCGGTGGGAGCAGAGCCAGCTCTTAGACGAAGACGCGGACAGGTGGGGCACCGCGCAGGAGCTCGCCTATCGCCGTGCGGTGCTCAACACGTGGACGCAGAAGTACCCAAAGTTGCAAGAGGCCATGATATCTTTGGCGACCGCGTCGTCATCGAACACCGCAGCCACCGCCCCAGCAGTAGCCACTGCGGCGGCGTTCTCCGTCGCTGAAGCAGTTCGTCCATCGTACCCGACGCTGTGGCGGATACCGGCGGGCACCATTCCGGCAGACTTTTACATGCACAACGCGGCCATGGAAGTGTCGCAGCTGCTGTCGACGCCGCAGCGTCAGCACGCGACCACCGAGGCAGTGAAAGACTACAGCGCTCACTCGTGTCTGGTACGCGTCCGGTGGGAGCCGGTGCGGGTGGCAGACCTGTTGACTGAGCCGCCGCCGTCGGCAGCCGCGTCGTTGTCGCCGCTCTCGCAGCATCCGTGTGGCGCCATCAGCCACGCACAGCTTCAGCCGCAGCGCGTGTTGGCGCGGTGGCCCCAAGGCAAGACGGCATCCGCCAAGATGGCTGCGGTTCTGCGCTCCATCGGTATCGAGGAGCGCAAGCGTGAGCAGTGGAACGAGCACTTGCGCCGGCAGCAGGATGAGAGGGAAGCGCCCCCGCACCGGCTGCGCGATCGAGTGTGGGACCGTCATTCCGCAGCATCAGTGAAGCTTTGCGGCAACCTGGCGAGTAGCGCAGACGGCGCCGAACCTGCCACCGAGGCGGCCGCGGTGGACGAGTCCTACTCTGCAGTTACGGAGGTGAGTGCTGGTGGAGTCGTAGAAGACGGCGGCAGTGGCGGCGGCAGCGCTGCCGATGCTTCTGAGAGCGCCTTGGGCCACGAGCTGTACTGGCCGGCACACATCACCCGCACACGAGCGCTCTTCACCGGTGCGGCATGTCTGCAGGACACCTTCCACGGCCTCGGTCAGCTGCAGCGGTATGAGCGGTTTGAGCCGGTCCTCGCCTTGGCGCTGGCAAGTCCACTGCGCATCGTTGTCGATGTGGTCTACACCGTTGATGAAACCAGTGAGGCCTTTGGTCTGTCCATCGACCCCGTCGTTCATGTCGACGCGATGACGTCTTCGGACGCGCGCAAGAGGGTGGCAACGATGCGAGACAGCGATGCAGTGCGGAGCATCAGCGTGGGTAGTGGATCCGGCAGCAGCGCAAGCGGGCATGGGATCGTGGCTAATCGCCGCGGCACCCTCTCGCCATCTGAGATATCCTCCTCCATGGCGGAGGACCAGTACCCTCTGCTTCTGCCCTCGTCACTGCCGCCGGTGCTGTCCGACCTCAACTACGCCTTCACGGCAGCACCGACGGCTGCTGGTGGTGCTGGCGGCGCCAGTGCAGACAGTCGTCGCGCCGCCTCCCAGATGACGTCCTTCACAGACGCCCCCACCGCCACCAGCACGGCAGTGCTGCGCCGCAGCACCCTGTCCACCAGCCCGCTGTCCCTCTACACCATTCTGGCGGGCCCTGCGAGCCAAACACACTCGATCGTGCTGCTACGCCCCACCCCGGAAGTCGTGTGCGCCGCCCGCGCACGCGCCTTACAGGAGCTGGAGCAGCGGTGGTTGCGGCTTCGTCAGGCCCTCGTTGACCGACTCACCACACGCGAAGAGCAAGCGCCGACTGCGGTTTTAGCGCGGCCCCCAACGCCGTCGCCTGCAGATCTGCTTGCCGTGGAGCTGCCGGACCCCGACACGTATGCCAGCCCGTTTATCGACCGCAGTGCGCGGCATGGCGAGGGGCTTCCTGCGGTGCCGGCCGGTGCCGAGTCGCTGACGGAAGAGGAGATGCAGCGCCAGACGCGGCTGCCGCAGCTGCAGGGTGGACATCTGCCACGGCGACCGATCACGTATCCGGTTGGTGGCCCCCACGGCGTGAACCGAAGGCTGCTGCAGCTGTCCGCTTCGTCGCTGCAGACGACGCTGGCGGACCCCGGCCTGCGCACGCGCCCACTGCCGAGCAGCGTGAGGCGACCTTCGCATGGTAGCGGTGCACAAGACGGCGGGGCGTCGGCGAAAGCAGCGGCACCGTGGTCCGTATCCACACCGCCGACGTCGCCACACCCTCCACAGCAGTCTCCGTGCACGCCTCCGCAGTCACACATCCGGCGCACGGATCGGGGCGCCTCGAGCACAGATAATGTCACAAGCTCCTCCACTGACGATGATGACAGGTCCGCCGGTCTCATCCGTGGCTCAGAGCGGGCCTCTACCGCTACCACGCCACGCGGCGATGCCGGGATTCCGCGGACACCGCAGTTGGTACGCTCCCCAGTAGACCCAATCTCCCTCTGCTCGCCGGCTTCGTGTGAGGGGCTCGAGGTGCCATGCACCGATGGGTCATCCTCCGGCCTGGACGGGTTGCACAGCGCACTCCTCTCGGAGGGTCGGCGAGCGGCGACAGAGAAGAGTCCCACTACCTTGGCCGCTGTGCGCGCCAGCAAGGAGTGGCTGCGGGTCGGCGAGTCCACGGCCCGGGCGCCGCAACAACCAGTCACCATGCCACGAGCGCATCTATCTGCCCTCACCCTTGAAGCATCCTCGCATGTGTCAGCGGACGCATGGCGGCTGGCGAACGACACCGACCGCGTTGGCAGTGTCTCAGCCCCTGGTTCTCCAAGGAAGGCGTCGCCATCGTCAACATCCCTGCCGTCCCGGCGCCACCGCCACAACGGCGGCTCTCCGATGGACGCTGACACGGCCACGCAGTTGACCCACGACGACGGCGATAGTCCGCGGCATCGCACATGCAGCGGGATGGAGCGGTACTCGGCCATCTTGTCTGTCTCTGCACAATCCGTGCCGGACTCCCAGCCGATGTCGGCGCTGCGGGAAGTGAGCGTGACGTCGTACCTCTCGTGGGATGTGCGCGACACGACGAACGACACCGCGAGCCGACATAGCAACACCGGCGACGGTGATGGACGAGTAGCGCCGTTCTCTGGTGGGAGTGGGGCAGCGCCGCCGACCTACTTGCCACTCCCTTCGCAGCCCAACAAGAATGAAGCACTTAACATGCCCAATCTAAGCACCCCTGACATCGCCGCCACGCTGGCCACGCCCTACTCCACGGTGTCGAGTCCCTCCTCCCCGCCACCACACGCGGCATCGCCCATTCTTCGAACGAAATTTGTCACTCTTGCCGCAGCACAGCCGCACGCCGGCGATCACAGCCAGTCGCCATCGAGCGTACGTTACCCCATTCTCCAGAAACCCCCAGCACCCCTGTGTCACGCAGATGCGGCCTGCCCTGTTCTCACCCACACATCGCGGCCAGGGAAAAAGGTTTTAGGAGGCTGCACGAAAAACGAAACGACACTCAGCGCAGTGCCTGCGCGTAGCGATCCCCGCACGGAGGCCCGTACGTCACCACAAGTGACGCGTTCAACTGCCTTGGAGTCCTCCAGCTCGGGCGACGATGCCCCTGCTCTCAGGGGAACAGCGACGTACTCGTCCTATATCCAGGCAGGCCCTTCCCTATCTATCGCTGGCGCCCACGGAACGTCCGCAGCTGGGCGAGCTGGCGCCGCTGCCTTGTCGTCGCCTCAGGCGCCACACGCGGCAGCACGCGAGTTGCGTCGCGCCTCCGCCTCGACGTCCGGCACCCGCCCCGTCTCCTCGTCTACGTTTCTCAGCGATACGCGTCGCCTGCAGCTGCGCAACTTGGAGCAGCCGCAGCGGGAGCCGAGGCGTCATGTGTCACCGCCGCCGCCGTGCTCCTTGTCCGCGTCGGCAGAGGCACGGGCACGTGTGCACCCGGGATCGTCGTCACCGAGGCAGAATGATGACGTCGCTGCCTCGGGCACGGATCTCCACCACACTCGCGGTGCTGCTCCTGGGACATCGCCACGTAAGATAGCGGTGGTTGTGGAGGTGGGCCCCCAGCAGCGTCCTCGCCTCAGTGAACGCGGTTCAGCAGGCGCCACTTGTCACGACACCGCCCGGCATCACGAACACGCCTCTCCTCTCCAGACCGGCACCGATGCGGTGGAAGCAACGACAGCTTCAGCGAGCCATCGAGTGGGCCATGGCGGCAGCGGCGACACTAGTGGCGCCGTGGAAAGTGAAGGCAGTCCTCTGCCGCGCCGTCCGCCGTCGCTCGCAACAGGGGCGAACAACGACGCACATGAACCGGCGTCACGCCCAATGTCAGAGAAGTCAGCGGCGTCGAAATCTATTGCTTCATGTGGGGTGACGTCACAGCCGCCATCGCGGCACACGGACGGCGCTGGCGCCACGGGTCTCGCCAGCGGTGAGCCAAGACCGTCGCATTGGCCCCAAGCGAGTGCCAGCAGTCGCATGCTTCACAGACGCCCGTCTCCTAGAGCACCCAAGATGGCAGCCGCCCCTCCGATCGATGCCAACGCAGAGGACTCACCGCAGCGACATGTGAAATGGCAGCGGCGCCATCAGCGCGCCGACTCTGTGTCTGTAGCGGTGTTGTGCAGCGAGCACTCCGTATCCGTCGACCGCGAAGTGGAGCTGCCGGAACAGCCGATGCGCCTGCCGGAGGTGCCAACTCCACGCTCACCTCAGTGGTCTCAGCAGCAGCAGCCATACCTTGTCACTGTCAACGCGTCCGCCGCAAAGTCTGTTCGCTCCGGCGAGCCGGCCACGGGTCTTCACAGCCTCGACGAGCTCATGCACTCGGGGAGGGAGGGCTTGCTCGAGGCACATCAAAGGGCCACGCACGCGATACGAAGCTGCAAAGCCAGCGCGGACGTTCGTTCATCGTACCAGCAGGCCCACCCGCATCACCGCTCGCCTGCTGAGGCGGCGCGAAAGGGTTCAGCATCCTCCCCCTCCTCCGTGGCATCCGCGTCGTCGTCGTCTTTGCCACTGCCGAAAAGCCGGGGTCCGGCGCAGCGCCCATCGCAGCGTGTGGGAAGCGCGGGCAGCGAACAATCGGATGCGGTGGCGCCGAGGGCGCTATCGACCGCATACATGCGCCACGCCACCCCTCCGGCGGCCGCTACGTCACCGAACTCTTCCCCCTCCTCTGTAAACTTTAGCTCGCGCATGCCCTCCGCGGCGCAGGAGCCGCGTGGCACATCGCCTACTCCCCATCCGAGCGGTCGCTCCTCGCGAAGCGGCCGCGGCCGCGCCGGAGAGCTGCTGGCTCCTCGCCCCCACCGCAGCAGATCCTCCTCACAGCACGACCGTCAATCTTACAATCGCGCCGTCAGGGCCTCACCGTCGCCGTCATCCACTACGCACAGGCACAGGGTCCTCGTGCGCCGCGTGGTGCGTCGGCGCCGCAGCGAGGTTTTCGTGGAAGAGGGCGGCACGTTGGTGTACCGTTCCCCAGTGGCGACGCCACACACCTCCTAAGCAGCAGCAGCAGCAGTGGGAGAGGCACCTCAGCGCCGACACTGCCGTCCTCGCCGCGGGACACAAGAGCTGCGAGAGCTCGCAAAATACCCAGGCGGCACTCCCGCACCTAGAAGCGCTGGCGCGGCGGTGGAGGTGCAACGCGCAGCATGGGCAGAGGCCACCGCGACCGCTGCCCGAATCTCATAGATTATATGCTTGTCTCTCCTACCTCTCCATCACCTCGACGTCATCTTCTGCCGATGTCCTTTGCGCTCCGCCTCCGAACCCCCCCCCCACCGGCCTTCACATGCATGCGCGACATGGGCGTGTATTGCGGCATGTCGCCGCCTCCTGAGTGGTGTGAGCCGGGAGAGGGGGGAGGGGGGGGGCGGTGGCGCAGACGTCGGAAACCCCATCCATCACGCGATGGCCAAAGCCAAGCACCACCGACGAAGATAACCGAAATCGACTCTTGTGTTCCCGGTGGGCGGCCTACACGCAACCACACGACTACGGGGGCTGCACCACACACACACACATACACACACCGCCGGCAGCTACAATGGACGCGCCGTGTCATGTGCAGCGGGCGATGAGGATCGTGAGAAGGGTCCCCCGGCGACGGTGGCATCAGAGGCGGGCCAAACCAAATCAATCGCGCGAGCCGCTCCGAAAAAACGCTTCCATGCACGCGACATGCCTGGTGCCCCCCCCCCTCACCATCACCACCACCACCACCCCCTCCCGCGCCTCTCTGGCGGTCCACTGTCACCTTCTACGACAGGCCTTCGCTCGAGTACATCTCTCTCGCCTACCCCCCTCCCCTCCCTCAAGGTGAACAGCAGAAACCGTAGCAGCTGAGTGACGCACATCATCGTCGGGCAGTACCTCACCGCACACGCGCAACACCTACATCAAGACATTAGCCCCTTTGCCGACCTTACCGCCAGCACCACTACGTTACGGAGCACACCCGAAGGTGCGCCCTCCACCCATCCCCTCCTCCTCCTCCCCTTCCATCACTCACTAGCCCACACACGAGCAGCCATGCAGCGCGTAAGCCTGGCCGCAGTGGCCGTATCGGTGTCCTCCTCACCTTCTCCTTCGGCAGCGGTTCTTCTGACACCGTCGCGCGGCTTCCGCAAGGAGCTGTTCGAGGGACCCCTCGACCTAAAACCGGGTGAGCGCAACGCCCGCAAGGGTCCGCCGGTGGCCCACAGCCTCCCGGTCTACAAGACGACGCACAAGCTACACAATTCCGTCCGCTGGAAGAACGCGAACCTCGTGACGAACGTCGCCGGTGGCCAGGACTACCGCCTGCGCGAGACTCAAGGCGAGGGCACCTTCGATGAAACGGGCATGTACCGTGACTGGCTTTATGGCGATGAACGGCGCTACGCCAACTACATTGGCCTGACCCTTGGTGCGCTCGCCATCACGCTTTTCTGGTACACGATGCGCGTGATCGGCACAGAGACGTGGGACATCCCAACCCCGGTGCTGGCCTCGCAGCGCAAGCGGCTCGCCAAGGCTGACGCGGAAGGCAGCGGCGATGCCGCGGTAGAAGTGTTGGCGCTCCCGACGGAGAAGGAGATTCGCCAAGATGCGCTGGCGATGTTGAAGCGGCCGACAACGTTGTCCAAGAGCAGCTAAGTCGGCGTCACAGGGGAAGGGGTGGGCGATAGGTGCGGCCACCGAGGAGAGGGACCGACAGAGGACATGGCGAAGGTCACGGCAATATCGCCGCTTCTGCGTGCGTGTGTGCGTGACAGCGAAGACGCCTCCGCGCCGTCCCTTTTTCTCGACCCGCTCAAAAACAAAAAAGACATTTAACGCGGAAAGGTATGGAGAAGTGGAACGTGTTCGCGGTGCGGTAGTATGCGTGGCATCGCGCACCTCCACGAGGCATGCGTGCGCCGTCTTTTCCTGCGCGGCTGTTCGTACGTTGCAAGGGGGAAGTACGCACCGGACCTGGACCACGTCGACAAGGACGTTGGTGGCCCGTGATGCACTGGAGGGCTGACGTAACCGTGAGTAGTATGTGTGTGTGTGTGTGTGTGTGTGCGGTGTGGTGCTGTGCTGTGCTGTCGTCGCTTGGTTCTCGCCCTCCCCGTCGTTCTCTCGGCCTTTGTTCGACTCGTACGCGTGACCGCCACTCTCTCGCAACACACCCACACACAAGCAGGCAGACCAACGACAGATTACAGACTGAGCACCCGTATCACTCGCGCCGTGACTGTGGGTGCCGTTGTCTCGCTCGTCACGATCACCGCTGCAATCCCCAACGCCAGTGCGCCACCACCACCACCGCCGCCCCTTTCTTCCTCCTCGGCCCTTTCTTTTTCTATTGCGCCTTACTCGTCCTGTAGCAGACCCCTCGCCCCTCCCTCCGCCGATACGCGCGGACGGGGGCGTGCATCACGACGGAGGGGGTGCTCGGGCACCCCCCTGATGTGCCTGCGAAGAGGGTTCGTAAAGGTGCGCCACGCAAGCATGTGCGACAGAGTAGGCGAAGCAGCGAAGATGGAGAGACAGAGGAAAGGGAGAAGGTGTTCTGAGCCGCGAGCGCATGCGCGCCCTTATCCTCAGCGGGCTTGGCTCCCCTCCTCCTTCGATTTGCTGCTGCTGCTGCTGTGTCATGGCTGTACCCGTCACCTCTTCCAGTGGATGAGTCGATCTACTCGCATCCATGTCTCTGCCACCACCACCGCCATCACCCCTTCCTCCCTCCCTCCCTCTCGTTGTCACATGCCACAGTCGTCGCCGTGTTACCTCCCGTAGCCGCCCCGCGCCCAACACATATCGCACAAAAGCAACGCCTCGTTCGAAATACCGTAACAATAGAAGGACCGATAAGACCTCTCGGAAAACGGGGGGGAGACGGGGAGGAGGCAGGCCGCACGCAACGTAGCGGGTGACTCGCCTACCTGCCCATCCGTGTCCGTGTGACACACACACACACACACACACGCCCACACGCAGTCAACACGTGCCCTGCGTAGCGCGCTATTGGGCACTCTGCAGCTTAATCTTAAAAGGGTGGACGGCATGAACCACCACAGCGTGGCGGGAGAGGATGGCAGCACCGGTGCGGACGCCGCCGCCGCCGTCGTGCCGGTGAACGAAACACTGCTGTACCACCAGACCTTGATCCCCACGCAGAATGTCACCCACGCCATCGAGGGCTCCTTCACGCTGCCGGACGCGAATGATCTCGCTCTGATTCGTCACAACGTGCTCGAGCTGTGGCGACTTTACGCGGAGAACGCCAACGGCGGCGTAGAGTGTGTTTGCCGCACCCCGTTGATGTCGCCCGTGTACGCTGCGGTGGCGGTGCCGACAAGCGCCTCGTCGATGGCGAAGGCCGGTGGCGCAAGCAGCGCCTCGTCGCTGGGCGGAAATATGGCCGCCGTACTCGACGACGCGACCACCACAGCGCACCGCAGTGGGATACACTACCTCGCCGTCACGAGTGAGACGGGCTACGTGACACTGCTGCGGTACCAGCTGGACGAGCCGCCGGTGCCGACGCGGCTGTCCTATGGTGACGACAGCGACGAGGGCAACGAAGGTGTTGGTGGGAACAGTGGCGCTAGCGGCGGTGCCACGATGCTCGTGACCACGTCCTTGAAGGGCCGCTTCATCAAGGTGAGCGAGGTGTGCCTGGGCCGGAGCGGGGCGCGGCTGACCGTCCCTGGTGCCCGCATGGCGGTCGACCCCGCCGGCACGGCGCTCCTGATTACTGCGCTCATGCGCACCAAGACGCTCGTGCCCATCACCGTCAACGAGACCTGGGATCCGGTCAAGAGCGTCAACGTCGGGCAAGACGACGACGATGACGCGGAAAGCGACGCTGACGGAGATGACGAAGACGAAGAAGGTGACGACAACGATGCTGGCGAGCACCAGCGCCGCGTCCCAGTGACGGGTCGCGAGCTTCGTGCTGCTCGGCGCCGGCGGTCGGCCAAAGCACGGCGGGCCAACGGCGTCATCAACCTCGGCACGCCAATCGAGATGCAGCGCCAGACCGTCCTGTACTCTGTCTGCGCCCTTGATGGCTACCTCGACCACGCCGTGTTCGCCGTGCTCGAGGAGGAGGTGATCGAAGCACGCGGCGCCGCCGCTGCGTCCGCCAGTAACCCCGCGAACGCCGCAGCTGCCGCAGCCGAGGCGAGCGGTGGCACCTTCCTCAAGAGCAGCGGAGGCCCGAACGCGGTTGTTCAGCGCCACAAGCACTTTGTGCTCTACGCCTACGTGCCGAGCCTGAAGCAGGTGCAGCGGACGCAGCTCGTGCACGTCCCAGCGACGGCGCACCGGCTCATCGCTGTCCCGGCCGCGCCGTACGGCCCAGGCGGCGTTCTTGTCTGCACGGACACAGAGCTGATCTGGTACGATGTGTCCGCCACGCAGCAGCAGAACTCCGCTGCGGCGGCGAATGGCCGCGTGGGCGTGTTCAAGTGCACCTACGCCTTTCCGCGCCGCCTCGACTGCACGGAGATCCTGTACGACCCCTCCATCATTCAGCACACGCTGACCTGCTTCGGTCGCCGCTTCTTCATGCTGCTGCAAGACGAGCAGGGTGACGTGTACCGTGTCTTCTTGGAGGCCGGTGATGTGCAGCGCGCCTACGAGGCGCTTCGGACGCGCGAGTTGGCGCAGGCAAACCCAGAGTTCTTCCTGCAGCAGCAGCAGCAGCAAGTGGCGAACGGCGGTGTTGCGCCGGCTCCGACGCTGCCGCCCGTTCCGAACCCGCTGTCGGTGCACTACTTCGACACGCTGCCGCCATCGTCGGCCATGGCACTCTTCCGGCGCGGCTTTCTCTTCATGGGCAGTGAGGCAGGCCCGCTGCATGGGCTGTACAAAGTCAAGAGCAACGGCTACACGGCGGATCGCGAGTACATCGTGAAGCGCGTGCGGCGGGAGCGGGCGCTGCCGATGGCGCTGCAGATGCCGTCGTCAAACAAGGCGGAGAAGGCGAAGGCAGAGGGGGTGGAGGGCGGTGCTGTGAAGGAGGGCGACGGCGCCGATCGCAAGCGCCCGCGCGCTTCGGAGGCCGCCGGCGCGGCTGTCAAGCCAGAGCCGCAGGATCCGACGGCGCCGGCGACAAGCAGCGGCAGCGCCGCGTCGCCCACGCTGCCACGTATCAAGAAGGAGCAGACAGATGGCGACGGAGACGACATGGCGTCGGCTGCAGCTAGCGCCGCCGCCATGCGGCCACCAGCCCCCTCCACAGCCACGGCGCCGGCTTTCAAGACTCCAATGGAGGTGCGCGTCATCAAGGTCTACCAGCCACACCGCCGTCCTCAGCACGTCGTCCAGCTACAGAGCTTTCCGAACACGCCGGCTATTACCAGCTTCACCTCCCACCTCACCGCCTCCACCTCCGCCGCGGCGATGGCGTCGGACGGCACCGACCACCTCACCGGTTTTGGTGGTGGGCCGCCGCCGGTGCCTGCGCCGGAGCAGTCGAGTGAGCAGCCGGAGATCTACTTCAGCTACGTCGGCGGGCGTGGTGGCGAGAGCGTGCTCGTGCAGGCTCGCTACGGCTACGCCGCGAAGCTAGAGGGCCGCCAGATGCTCCCGACCGTCTTCAGCTTCGTCATTCCTCTGCCTTCTGCGCTGTCGATGCAGTCCCTGGCGCGCCAGCAGCAGGCTGCCATCGAAGCAGCCGCGGCTGCAGCCGTCACGCGAAGGGCTGACGAGGAGACGCTTAGAGGCACTGGTGGTGCGGCGCGTCAGCACGCGCAGCGCTTGAAGGCGCTTCGCCAGCTCGCCGCGACCGTCAGCGGCGCTCGCGACCAGGTTTGCACCGACCGTGTGCTGCTGTGCACGCGCCAGGGCACGACGGTGTACCGCATCGGTAGCACGGTTGAGCAGGACACCAGCTCGTCTTTCATCACCGCAGAGCGGACGCTCGCCGCGACGACGCTGCAGTACGGCTGCGGCTACGTGCAGGTTACCCCCCGTGGAATCAACGTGCTGAGCTGCGTCGACACCGCCGCGGGTGGTGGGGGTCGACTTGACGCAGCCGGCAGAAGAGTGCACGGCAGCGGCGATGGCGCAGGGGCGTCATCGGTCGTGCCAGCGAGCTGGACGCATCCGCACGGCAGCACCGTCCTCGCTGCCGCGGTGACCCCGACGACGGTGCTTCTGTCGTTCCATCAGCGCGGCGGCATCGCCAGCTTCGACTTTGGCCTGGCAGGCACGGAGCTTCAGCAACGCGACGTCCTTCCCACCTTCCCGCTGGCGCCCGTTGTGGCCCTGCTGCAGCCGCCGGCAAGCGCCGTATCAACAGCCCTCCAGCGCGAACTGCAGGCGCTCTTGTGGAACTCGAGTGCCGCGTCGCCAAGCTCGGCAGCGGCCGCTGCGGCCGCCTCGGCCGCCGCTGCGGCGGCTGCGGCTCAGACGGAGCAGCTCGCGGCCATCGCGACGGTGAACCAGGAGGTATACCTTGTCCACCCCCGCAAGCTGCGCGAGCCTCTAGAGAAGATCACGTGCCGTCGCAGCGGCAGCCCGGACGGCGGCGCGTCGTCGGCAGCCGAGGTGACGATCACCTCTCTTCTTCTGACCTACCTCGGCGACACGCGAGGGGGCAGTGACGCGGCGGCGGCGCTGATCGGTGGCGCGGGCCCGCGCGGCGGCAGAGGCGGCAACCGGGCGCGTGGCGGGATGGCGGCGGTGGCAGGGCGGCGGCAGCTATTCCTGTTTGTCGGCCACAGTGACGGTATGGTAACGCGGTGCGAGCTGAACCCGTCGTCCGCGAAGGTGACAGCGACGGCGGAGCTGTGGTGTGGCTCCCGCCCGTGCCAGGTCGTCGCGGGCGATGGCGAGAGCTTCTGCTACGTCGTCTCCGGCGAGCGGACGTGGCGGTGCGAGATGCAGGAGAGGACGGTCAGGATGGCGCCGTACAGCTTTCCCACGCGCCCGACGTCGTTTGCGCGGTTCGTGCTGCCGTCGCGGGTCAGCGCTGCGGCCGCGAACGGCAGCGACGCGGCGGCCTCTGGGACGCAGGACAGCGCGAATGTGGAGGACGAGAACCCTCTTGCCGTGGTCGAGTCCATCACCCTCGTTCCCCGCGAGCAGCAGCAGGAGGTGGTCATCGCCGTGCAGAACCGCGAGTTGGCCCTCTACGTGTCCAATATCGGCGCCGGTGGTGGTGGCGCTGGTGGAGGCGGCGGCGGTGGCCCCGGCTCGGGCGGTGTTGAGTACAGCTTCCAGCACCATCCGCTGCCGCTGGCGGGTCGCCGGCTCCTGCAGCACCCAACACGGCCAGCGTACCTCATTCTCTGCGGTGTCGAGCACCGCAGCCATGGCCGGCAGGAGGTGGAGCGGCACCGCGCCGAGGATCGAGCCTTCCTCACGGCTCGCATGGCGGACACCACGCAGGCCGAGGACCGCGGTGCACTCTACGCCGAGGGACTATACGGCGGCATCCCGTACACGGCGCCACAGCGCTCCCTTGGACGTCCGAACGCATACCACAGCACGCTGCAGCTCTACCACCGGGATGCCCAGCGCCTGCTGCCGCCCATCCACTTCGAGCCCAACGAAGCGATCACCTCCGTTGCCGTCGGGAGCTTCTTCAAGGAGTTTGGTCGCGAGCCGGTCGTCGTTGTCGGCACGGCATCTTCGTACACGCACGGAGCTGGCTGTGGCACCGCCGCGGCGTGGCGGCATGGCTTCCTGCGCACATTCCGCTGTGCCAGCGGCAGCGCTGGCGGTGGTGGCGCTGATGTGTTGCTGAGGCTGGAGCTGCTACACAGCACGTACCTGCGGCCGGATGAGACCGGCGGCGGCGGCGGCAGCAGCGGCAGCGGCAAGGATCGTCGCTCCGGTCCCAACAGCAGTCCTGTTGCCGCTGGCGGCGGAGGCAACGGCGTGGGTGAGGATGCGAAGCCCGACTACCCCTCCGCGCTGTGCATCTGCGAGCCGGTGGGCATTCTGCTTGTCGGCATGGGCGCGGCACAGGGGCTGCGCATCTACTCGTGGGGCAAGGAGCACCTCCTGCGCCGCCGCCACCTCACCAATACGCCCGGCCAGCGCATCACCGCCATCGACTACGTCTTCGCGTCACCGCCGGGCAGCCGGAACCTGAACGCGCGGAACGTATCTTTCTTTGCTGCCGACCTCTACCAGTGCCCGTACGGGGACGCCGAAGGCATGCGGATGGCGCGGGAGAAGCAGCTGCTTATCATCTGCGGCACCGTGAACGCCTCCGTGTTCATTGCCGCGCTGCAGCCTGGGCACCCCGCCCCCTCGGCTGCGCGTGGTGCAGCAGGAGCGACGACCGCCGCCACGCCATCGTTTCTACTGCAGATCATGACCGACAGCGTACCGCGGCACATCACGAGTGTTGTTGCTGTGGACGAGCGCACCATCGCCGCGTCGGACCGCTTTGGCACCGTCGTGTTCTTGCGCATCCCTGAGACCACGCGCACACAATTCGCGCAGCCCGTTCACCAGCTGCAGGAGGCGGAGCTCCTCGCCGAGGAGACGTACCTGCGCACCAAGCAGACGTTCCGCGAGGTAGCGCGGCACCACGTCGGCGAGCTCGTGACAGCACTGCATGTGCAGCCGTACGACCCCTCGCAAGGCACCGACGCGGCTCTTGCAACGAATATTGTGTACTACAGCACTGCACTCGGCAGCATTGGCGCGTACGTGCCACTGCTCTCGGAGGAGGATGGCGCTCTGGCGGCCTACCTGCAGCCGCTCCTGCACTCGCATATGCGCCCGCTCCTCGGCCCGCCCCCTCCATTGCCGCCGGCGTCGCACCTGTCGCACCACGTGGTGGACGGCGACGTTGCGCAGTTGCTGCGCGGCGGCGCCACCACGCCGTTCTCTGCAGCCGCGAAGGACGAAATTGCCGACGAGCTGGAGCGGCAAGTCAAGATTGAAGCGGCACGTCGCAATGTCTTGGGGCTGCCGAGGCGCACGCTGCCCTCCCTGACGGAGCTGATTGCGAAGCAGCGCGCGCTACTCACCCTACCGCTATAGGGCAGACGGTGACAACGCACAACGAACAACTATATATATATATGGAAGAGAGGGAGGGAGAGAGGGAGAGACTCCCGCGTGGAAAGTGTGAGGGGAGGGTCGTGGGTAATGTCCAGTGGTGTGCGCTCCGTGATGGTGAGACCGGGATGTGGATGACTGACCGTGTGGGCATCGCTTAGCCGTGTGTCTACTTTACGTGTCTGTGGACCCTCCATGCGTGCTCAGCACAGCTGTGCCCCGTCGTCCACCCCCACCCCATCTGTGTGTCTCTGGATGGGTGTCTTGCCTGTGTCTGTTGGGTACATCGGCTGCCTACTCACTCGATTGGTGCGTGGCACGCAGAGGGCGGAAGAGGGAGGGAGGGGGGAGGGAGGGAGGGAGGGAGGGCACGTGCGTGGAGAGGGTCGTCCGCTGATATCACCCCTCAGCACGCGCCCACCCGTCCTCCTCGGTGTGTCGTGCCATCGCGTTCTCGGCGGCCATTTCCTTGTGCCGCTGTGTGGCGGCGAACGGAGATGGGCAGACCTCCCCCCTCCCCCTCCCCCTTCTCCTCCCCAGCGCAACGATGCGCACTGCAATAACCTGAACCACACACGACTTCGTGAAGAGCCAGGCTGCGTGGAAAGGTGGTGCGGAACAAGAGAATGGGGACGGGGTGAGGCAAATCGAGGAGAGCCCGTATGATTCGATGGGCACCTCGCCCATCCTCTCGTCCACACACACACACACACATCCACATGCGCTGTCCTCCTCCGAGGCAAAGGGGGGGTAGATGATAGGCCAGAGGGGTACCTCATCGTTGCCGACAGCGCGCCATGTCATGGTCATGTGCATCTGTACTCGTATTTCTTGTCTCGCCCCCATTCTCTGCATCGCGTGCTCCCCCTCGCCTTTCCTCCCCACCCTACCCCCACATCTGTGCTGTTGGCGTTGCGACACCCTCGCACGAGCGCTCACACACCCACGCACACGCACACGCACACGTGCCCGCTTGGCGCCTGCTCCTCACAAAATCTGCGTCTCGCCAGTCGACCACGTCACTCTCCTCCTCCCCGTCGTAGACTGTTATCTTCTGCTCCCCACCCTACCTCGTCACCGCCTCCCCCCCCCCACCCCTCCCACTCCGGTTCAGCAATGGCCAACACCCGAGATGCACTTACCCGCGTGGCGGCTCTCGCCACCATGCTCGCGGTGCTCTGCGTCGTTTCCACCGCCACCGCCGCCACCATCTCCGACGGGAGCACGCAGTACTTCGTGAAACTGTGGTCGAGCAAGTACCCGCTCAAGTACGTGTGGTCCGGCAACGATATTTGCAAGTACGAGGGCATCTCCTGCGACACCGTTAAGCAGACGGTGACAATGCTGCTCCCCAAGATCGGCCTCACCGGCACCATTCCCGGCTACGGCTCCAAGGCGGGCTTCAAACCTGCCAACGTGCGTGTGATCACCATCAACCTCATGGGGAACAACGAGCTCACCGGCGCCTTTCCGGAGCACTACGGCCAGTTGAGGCAGCTGCAGGAGCTGTACTTGATGAACACGTCGCTGCAGGGCACCATCCCGCAGGCGTGGAACAACCTCGCCAATCTCGTGATTCTGGACGTGTCAAACACGAAGGCGTGCGGCAACCTGCCGGCCTGGGACGCCAAGAGCATGAAGTCGCTCCAGTACATGCACTTCACCGGCAACAGCCTGATGAAGGGCTCCATCCCGGCGAGCCTTGCCACTTTTGGTGCCGTTTCCTTCAACACCACCGGCTGTAAGTTCTGCGGCTGCCTCCCCTCGGAGTTCTCGAGTAGCATGTACATGATGATGCAGCTAATCAGCACCCAGCCCCAGGTGAACACACAGGACTGCATGACGGCCAACACGTGCACCGTCCAGCACATGAGCTGTAAAGCCAAGCCGAACACCGCCGCGATCAGCTGCAGCCGCGCGAGCGTCGCGACAGTCGTGGCCGGCGTTCTCGTCGCGCTGGCGTCGCTCCTCGCGTAGGCCGTGAGAGGGAACCGACCTAAGGAGAGGCAGAGCGAGCGAGCGCGACGGAAACGACTATGGGCAATCGATTGGTTACGGAGAGGGAGGGCGGTCAGTGCGCGTGGCTCACGTACAACTCCCTTGTCCCTCTCTCTCTGTCCGTGTGTGTGTGTCGGGGGGCGGGGGCACACTGCCGCCGCCGCCCAGCGCCGCCATTTTCCGGCACGCATGCCTCACATTTGGTTTTCGATTGTCTGATAGGTTTTTGTGCTTCTTCCTCCCGCCTCATTCTTGCTACGCGCCACCACCACCCGCGGTGGTGCACTGGTGGCAGCTACCCGTGCTTGCTCCCCACCATCCCATCCACCCACCCACCCCCACCCCTCTCTCTATTCCTTCCACATGTGCTCCACACCTCTCCCCCTGGCTGCCTCCCTGGCTCTCTTGTCGGCCGGTCGGCCGGGTGCGTTGCGTCGCCAGCGTCCTCACCTCCCTCCCCCCTTCACACACACACACACACACATCACTCGCGCGAGAACGGAGACGGGTGGAGGCGTGCAGGGTGCACCTCACGCGATACACAAGCGGCGAGAGAGTGCGGGTACCAGATGGCGGGGAGGGAGGGGAGGGGGGGGGCTGTGCACGGCGTTGCTTTTTATCCCTTCTCGTGTGTGTGTGTGTGCGTGTGTGCTCACATGCAGGGGTGCCCATGCGGAAGTGTGGGCGTCCCTGAAGAAGACGCGAGTGAGTGAGAGCGGGATGACTCGTGGTCGGCATCACTATGCCCCATCTCGCCCTACCTTGGCCATCATCCGCATCATCTTCATGGTCGCATGCACACACACAGTAATGCACCTCGCCTCCGCACTCTGCGTGCGTGCGTGCGGATGTGTGTGTGTGTGTGTGTGTGTGTCACCTTTCCTTTTTCCTTTTCCATCCCCCTCTCCTTATATACGTGTGTGTATAGATATATATCCGCCTGTCTCTCCCTCTCACACACACGCGCATGCATCGCGGCACGCAAGCATCGCCCCTCCGTCTACAGTGTGGACAATGCGAAGCGGTGCCCGCCCCCCCTACCCCCCACACCGTCTGTAACGCGTTCATTTTGAGCAGGAAGACACGCCTACTGTATGTGCGTAGCTCCTCTTAGTTTTCTTCGGACTTATCTCCCCCGGTGACGTGTATGTGCGTATAAAATTTGTTACTTACTTCGTCGGTGTTGGCTCGCTGCCCGTCCGCACGTCCGCGCGTGTGTGTGTGTGTGTGTGTGTGTGTGTGTGTGTGTGTGTGTGTATATACTGGGTGTACGCTGCTGTTGGTCTCCGTTTCTCTCTCTGTGCACCTCAGTAGCCCTCGTGCTGCATGTTGCCGACCGTGATGCACCATCCACGGCTGTGGCTCCATCATCTCCCCCCTCCCCTCGGCCGCCTCACCGTCATCGTCTTGTCCGTGCACGCACACCACACACACACACACACACATATATGTATATATACTTGTACATGTGCCCCATGGTAATGGTTTCCATTGATTTCGGATCATCGATTCCTGGCAACGGTGATGAAGGGACGAGCGCCACTGTGCACACCATCTCTCTCCCTCCCACCTCCCTCTCGTCTCTCTCTGTGTGAGCGTGCGTGTGCGCCTGTTGCCCTCTCCTGCTTGCAGGCGGACATATGACACTCCGCGGTGGAGGCGGCAGCGGCCCTGCCGCGTCTTCGCTGTCTCCGATGGGCCTACCATTACACGTGGCCTCGCCGTCCCCCACCGCAGCCGCGGCAGCCTCCACATCGCTGATGAGCTCGTCCAACGCGCTGGAGCTGATGCGCACGTATCACATGTACGTGCGCATGCACAAGACGCGCTGCCGGTATCTTCTGCTGCTGCTACTGATGTTCCTCTACTACTTCCAGTGCACCTTGTGCGGGCCCTACGACCTCCTCATGAGCGGTGCTGCGGGAGGCTCCAGCCTCGCTGGTGTCGGAGCCGGGGACCCTTCAAAGGACGGCGGCCTACGCCTCGGTCTGGCCGCTCCAGACGCGGGGACCGCAGGCGATGGCGGCCGCCTGGCGGGCAGCTCTGAAGGCAGGCGTCACCGTTACGCGCGGCCGCCGCTCATCACCCGTGCCCTGAGCGGCATAGGGGCGACGGTGGGCCGAATGGACCTGTGGGAAGTACAGTGGTGGCCCCCGTCCAACCGGACACCAGACGCGGCCGACGCGCACTATGAGCAAGGGCTCCACGTTGCTACCCCCAGCGCGGCCTCTCTGTCGCTGGCTCGCAGTGAACCACCGTGGTCAGTCGACACGCAGCGGGGGCTCGTCGCGGCCATCGCCCGCAGCGCAACGCGACTGTCAGGCCTTTTGTTTGGTCAGGACCCTCCACCGTACGAGCTGGCGCTGAGCGCCTTCTTCCGCACGCGGCAGGCGACGTCCGGCAGGTCGTGCAACCCCGGTCAGGCCGGCGCCATCGACAACGATGTCCGGAAGGAGCTGATCCACTACAGCGCCTTCGCGCGAGACTTTAAGCTCCGCGTACCGCTGCTTCTCTATTACAACCGCATGCCCGTCTACGCCATGATGCAGCACCTGCGGCTTATGCGGGTTCGAAACTGCCAGTTGCTGGACTACATGAGTCGCGCCCACGCCTCGCGCCACCGGCCGGAAAAAGCGACGGGCGACGTCGCCGACAACCCGGACTTGCACGCGCGGCAGCTGAGCTTTGAGCTGGCACGGCTGTCGTTGGTTCTTTATCTGCAGCGCCTGCACCTGCGCGCGCTGCGGCACGCGGACGCCATGCGGCTGGAGACGTTCCACTTCCTCCGCCACCTTAGCTCCACCATCCCCGTCCTGCGCAGCGTCTGGGTGGGGCAGGATCACTGTAGCTGGCCAGGTGTCTCGTGCGTCGTCGTCCGCGTTCCGCTGAACTCGCTGATCGACAGCGAACACCCTGCGGTGCAGGCGTTCGTAGAGGACATCTTCTCTGTCTGCCGCGGCCCGCAGTGCCGACAGCGGCGCTGCGCCGCGCCGTCCTGCTCGGCCTACACGCGTCATCTGACGCGCCGCCTGTTCACCTCGGCGGCGCCGGCGTACTGGCTCAAGTGGGACCGCACGGACGACACGGCAGCGATGGACGAGATGATCTGGGAGAAGACCCCCACCTCATCACGCGGTGCTGCCGGCGTCAATGCGATGGCGGCAGCACAACCACCATCGCCCTCGGCCGCCTCCACCGGCAGTGACGGCGACGCAGGGCGCAGTGGAAGCAGAAAGGCCGCAACCGCAAGCTCCGCAGGAGCCCGCTCGAGTCACGGCACCCCAGCGAGATCGAAGCGGTCGGTGTGGACGGAGCAGATGTTTGCGTACGAGCACCCGCACCTGGTCCTGACGGAACCAACCTTGCTCGTCGATATCGACGTGCAGAACATCATCAAGGAGATTGTCGAGCCCATCCTCCCAAGTGCCCCCTGCAACAGCGGTGGCGGCGAATGTGTGTCGTCGTCACCATCGCTATCTGCGACTCTCTTAGGTCCTCTGTCAGACTTCGCCACGCCGGAGTACGCCGAGGATGTTGAGCGGCCACTCACTGGTGATCTCTTCGGTATGCAGCGCCGCCTTCTCCGGACAATTGCCGAGGCCGCGCCGCGGGGGCTGCAGTACGGCAAGCAGCGTAACGGCAGCTCCACCGTGACGATCCCATACACCTTTGTTAAGCTGAACTTGGCGAACATGGGCCTGCGTGGGTACTTGCCGGGCTTCTACGACATCGCGTCGGCGTATGATGACCAGCGAGACACTGCCGCTGCTCATGGAAAGCGCGAGACCACCAACACAGGCAGCGGTGGCGCCAGCGGCACCCAGTCGGGCCTCGCCGATGCCTGTGAGGCGGCGAACCTTCCGTCGGCAACGCCAGCCGCGACCCGGCAACGCGGCAGTAAGTCAGCGCCGAAAGTCAGCGTGCTCACCCCTCGCTCTGACCTGTACTGGGGCCGCCGCTCCCGCATGCGCATGTTGGAAGCACGCAACTTGTCATCTGCCTCCCTCGCAACGGCCGCGGCGCGACGGTCTCTATCGTCTGTCGCAGCGATCAGAAGCGAGCTGCAGTGGGTGCTGCGTCGGCTGGAGAAGATCGGCCAGCGCAACCATCACGAAGACCTTGCCGCCTACTTCTCCGAGGTGGCCTCGCTGGCCCGCTTCCAAAGTGAACGGTGGAGCCCCTACCGCTGGCCGGAGGCGATGATCACCGCCACGAGCAACGTGTCGCAGTCCGCCACGCGGCGGCTCTACACCATCCTCGAGAACAGCGCCTTCTCCCCGAGCTTCGCCGACCCAGTGCAGAGCATCGATCACAGCGTGAACGTCTTTGGTGAGCTGAACCCCCGCCTGATCGGCCTTCTGTCACTCGACGTCTCGGCAAACCCGTTGCTGACGCACGTGTTTCCACGAACATGGTTGTCCATCCCGCATCTGCAGTCAGTGCGGACGACCGGCACGTCCATCCTGGCACCGCCGCTGCGGCTGCGGTCACGCCTCTACAGCCACGCCGCCTACTGCCCTGCGTCGTCTGTGCGCTTCGACAGTGGCATGAAGGCGGACACCGAGGAAGCAATGGGCGAACGACCCCGCAGGGATACGGAGGTGGGAGCACCGACGGAAACGGCACGTGACGAGGTCGAGGTGTCCTCTGCAACGGAGAGCAGTCTTCATGACAAGGACTTCATCAGTGCCGTGCTCATCCCGCCCTTCTCCAAGATCGACACCGTGTTCTCTGCCAGAAACCCGTCAGAAACTGTCTTTCAGCATCAAGACCCCCCCCTCACCGGCCGGCGTCCCCTCAAGTATCCAGCCTCCCTCCATGAAGGCTTTCTGCAGGGCATCAAACGCCTCCTCTCACTGCAGTAGCTACTCAGCTCCCTCCCCCAACCCATTCATCCCACCCCACGCTACTATGAGTAAAGGCCCGCCTCGTACGCAGAGAAGCACCCGTGACACAGACGTGCGTGGATGAGCGTCAGCATCTGCGTGCGTGCGTTCTTTTCTGTTTCCGGTCGAACCGTTCAACATGGCGTCCCAATCCCACCACCACCACCACCACCACCAGCAGCAGCAGCACTCCCCTCCCTCGCAGGGGACTGCCCACGTGGGCAAGCTGTGCTCCCTTCCACCCTCCAGCGCTGATGCACAGCTGTCCCCTTCCCTCTTGCCGTCCTGCGCCACATCCCTCCTCGGTATGCGGCATCTTTTATCCACGCCACTCGTGACGCAGCCAACCCACACATCCATCACATCACGTCCATCCTCTCTCCGCTCTCTCTCCTCCTCCCCCCTCCCTCCCCCATCGTCAAGGCCTGACCTCGCTGCCGCCCATCTCTCGAGTGCACATCATCTGACCCACCAACCACCACCCTCCACACGTACGCACCCACACCCACACCCACCCACACACACACACACGGCTGCACCAAAACACACCATCCGTGCCGCTGCGTGCGTTCCAATCAAGGAGGATGCTGCTGTCCTCCCCCTCGGCGACAGCGCCGAACGCCAGTGGCGGCGGCAGTCGTGGTGCAGCCGCTGGCAACGAGGTTGTCCCACCAACCCCGGAGGTATCAACAGCGCTTTCCACTGCGCACGCGCAGCTCGTGCTTCTGGAATACGCGATCCGGGCCGCTGCCGCCAGCGCTCTCCCTAGTGACGCCTCCGCCCAGTCCCATCGAAAAACATCCGAAGGGACGCGCACACTGAACGCAACCGTGGGCTCGCAAAACACTTCGCTTCCCGGGCCTGTACCGGCTGAGTCCAGCTCTCTAACAGGCATCATGGCAGCGACGCGGCTCTCCAGTGTGACGGCAACAGCGCCGTCAGGTGCCAGCGAGCGGCTCAGCGCGCTGCACGACAACCTGCGGCGTGTTCGGCGCCTCATGCAGCAGTACGAGGAGGCCTCGCAGCGCGTCATCAAGGTACACCTGCTTCCCTCCCCCGAGACGGGCGGGGAGACTCTCGGGTCAGTGACCACGCCAACTGCGCATGCCGGTAAAAGGGTGAAGGAGGTGAGCCCGCAGCAGGTGAGTGTCTCGGTCGCCAGCAACGGCAAGCCAGCCGCAGACCAGCAGGCCATCCCCCAGTCCCTGCACCAGCGCCGAGCGCTTGCCAGCGACGCCGTCTTCACGCGCTTCTGCGGGTTGCGCGTCACTCCTGATCAGCTGCTCCTGCCACTTCAGCCACCAGCGAACGCGGCCACCTCACCTACGCTGCGAGGCATTGACGAGGACGCTGAGGAGAGAAAGAGCGGGAGCGGGGGTAGCTTGGTGAGCAACTACTCCGAGCCCGTGAAGAGGCGTGGTAGCAACAACAAGACCCGCAGCGGCCAGACGGCAGGTACCCCGAATGCGAAAACCCAGCACAACTCGACTGCAACCAGCCCCAAGCACTCTCCCTCGTTTCGCACGGCGCAGCAACGGAAGCACATGAGCGCCGAGGCCGTACTGGAGGAATACGCGAAGCTCTTCTATCGCCCCTCCGCCACAGCGGTATCGCCGCCGGCGACGCCGCGCTCGACGGCCATCGAGGTGCTGTCGTCGCAGTCACCGGTCGTGGCGGCGGCGGCACCAGCACATAACACCAAAGCGGGGAACCTGTCCTCAGCAGCACCGGCTGATGACGGTGAAGTGGTGCGACAGCTACAGGAGATGCAGCAGCAGTTTGCGGCCCTGCAGCGGTGTCACCTGTTCGCCTACGAGGCACACCTGAAGCCTGCGCATGCGGCTGCTGATACCCAGGGCAATGGCACTGACGTCCGCACCATCAAAAGAGGAATGGCCGCTCTTGGGGCAGCGACGAGCGGCGCGCAAGTCAACAATGTCAGATGGCAGCACATACCTGTCGCCGTTCAGCACATGCAGGACAGCCTCACCGCGCTGCAGACCCGTTTTACGCGTGACTCGCACTACGCCAGCTGCGGCGGACAACCAATCGTCCTCGTGCATCAGCTGCAAGCCTGGACGCAGCCGCTGGTCCAGAATTTGAACGAGCTCCTCTCGAACCTCACCGTGGAGGAGACGGACGAGAAGACGCGCGAGAAGCTGCGGCGCATGAAATTTGACGCGGAGGAGCTGCAGCAGGCGCAGGCGCAGGCAATCTCGAACGGCGATATGCAGCGCTCCGAGGAGCTCTATTACGAGCAGACGTCGCTGGCTGAGGCGATGGCAGGGCCGTACGACGAGTTGGAGGCGATAATGCGGAAGTACGGAGAGGTGTGCGTCGACGCGCCGCTGACGCGCGTGCTGGACCAGCGCGATCTGCTTACGACGCGGCTGACGCGCGTGATCGAGGAGTACACGAGCAAACTCTCGGAGGTCACCCTTGATGCGGAGCGGGTGAAGGAGAAGCGGCGGGCCGTGGCGCAGGCGCGTCATCGACAGCGCAACAACATGTCGACGTACAACCACACATGGAAGAAGGCGTGGCAGACGAACAGCGACCAGCATATGGCGTGCTACCGCGCGATGGAGCAACTGGAGAAGCAGCTGAACGACCTGCGGCAGACACAACGCTTTCTCGTAGATGACTGGATCAGCCACATCACCCAGGAGCGCCAGAGGGAGGAGGACGCGGCATCCTTTGCGTGCTTCGCAGATGCCAGGGCAGCCGCCCTCGCTGAGACGCAGCGCAACCTACAGGCAGTTGTCGAAGGCGTGCGCCAGTACAGTGGGGCTGTGCAGTTTAGCTGCCGTCACGTCGAGGCCTTCGTCCGCGAGGTGCTGCAAAATCATCTTAGTCAGCTGCAGGTGGCGCTTCGCAAGGACCGACTGGAGCAGTTTCGCGCCCTCTACCTCACGCTCGGCGACCTGCGCTTCAAGAAGGCGCGCAACGCCGAGGAGATGGAGAAGAAGATTGAGCACTACACACTGCAGCAGGAGGTTGCCATGGACGCGCTTAACCCGAAGGCGAAGGAGTTCAGCAAAGCCAAGCAGCGCTACGAGGCCGCGAAGGCCGAGGCGCAGAAGCAGATTGACCAGCTCGACCAACGCAGTCGACTGCAGCTTGAACGCTTCCGGCCGACAGAGCAGCTGCTTCGCGAAGCTGGGGTGGACTTTGTCTCCCCCGAGGAGGAGCTCGCCAGGCGCATGCAGGAACGCTCTCAGAAGCTGCTCGAGTACCAGCAACTGATAGAGGACGGCATCGGCGTGCGGTCGACGACGACCACCTCGACCGCCCCCTCATGCTCCCCTCCGACGCTCACCACCGCGGCCACCGTGGCTACTTCAGAGGCAACGGCCTCCTCTGCTCGGGCCGAAAGTGCGAAGGGCCTCCCCGGCACGAGTGCGCCACCGCCGCCTCGACTGCAAGCTGTCGGATCCCTGCACACCTACCCACGGGCGCCGACCGCGGAGGAAGCGGCCAACCCCACCGCTACCGCTTCCGGGGCCCTTTCTGGGAAAAACAGCCGTCAGCTGCCTCCACTTCGCAAATTGAGCCGCACCTACCCGCCATCGCAGCGCACGGATAACAGCGACGGCGACGAAGCGACCGCGACGACAACAGAGCCCCCGCCGCAAGGTCCGAATCCGACCTCTGTGGCTGCCGCCCCCACAGCTGCCTCCTTATCGAGCCTGCACGCGACGGAGGAGCGCATCATGCAGAGCATCTCAAAGATGGCGGTGCCCGATCGCAGCAGGACCCGTAACAGCAGCGTCGCTATTCCCAGTCGATGGAAGAGAAGCAAGCGATGATGTGAAACAATGAACAATGACGGAAGCACGCAGTCCCTTTCATGTGTGTATGTGTGTGTGTGTCCACACACATGAGTGAAGGCACAACGCAAGGGCCACCAGATGCATCCACCCATCCTCCGATGTATCCATTACCCCCCCCGCCTCCCCACCCACATCTATATATATATATATATTCTATCACCTCTCTCCTCATCCCTCCCCCATCCGTCATGTTCGTACGTTGTGTCGATGACGACGTCAACGCGTGTCTCTCTGCGTGTGTGTGTGTGTGTCCTGGAAAATGAGGGCAACAGACACCGAACGGAAAAACGTATTCGTGAGACAGGGCGTGGGTGTGAAGGGTCACGGCGGTGCGCGGCGGCAGCGCCGTCTTGCACATTGCATGCATGTCTATATATATATATGTACATAAAACACATGTATCTCTCCTTGGTCAGCTAAACCCCCCCTCCTCCCCCCTCTCACACCTACTTGGGCCCCTTCAACACACACACACACATATACGTGTGTGTGTGTGTGTGTGTGCCTGGGTGTGGGTGCGTGACAGCGACTCGTTAAACACCCACCCCAATCCCCCTCCTCGCTTCTCCTGATGTTCGCAAGACGCAGACACGTCAACCTCCACCCCACCTCACCCCGTCATCTTTCCCATCTACACCTGGCTTTGCGTGACAGCATGTACAACCATATATATCTCATGGATGGATAAAGGGGGAGGCGGGGGAGAGAGAGGGGGGTGGGGTAGGGAAGGTTTCATGGGCAGGGTTAGATGGTGAATACGGGAGGCAACAACACGAGAGCGAGAGTCCACCATCGAGAGCAGTCATGCATGACGCGCACGGCAAGGGGAAGACTGAGCGGTGCATGTCCATGATGGCCTGTTGCATGTAGGCAGCGCTGAATGACTGGAACGTTATTCGCCTCACTCCAGCACACACACACACGCACACGTCTTTGCGTCCCGCGCCGTCCACGCATGCGTCCCACGCCCCACCCGCTCTCTCTCTCTCTGGTGCTCTCCCTCACGTGCCAGTTGTTGCCCATTCTTGTCTGGGGAGCGATCGCGTTGGATGTGCGTCATGGCATTCAACCCTCAGCCCTTCCACACACACACACACACACAGACACGCACGCATGTATATACTATACGTACAAACAGATGTAGACGCATGTATTCGTGTGTACGCGTGCCCGCCGATAGTAGGGAGGCGCTGTGTGCGCTTGATGGACAGGGGAGGGGGGAAGGCAAGACGGATACGGACACACAGACAGCGCAGAATGGATGGGGGAAGATGGATGACTCCGATCATCCCGTGTGCGTCGTCATGTGCACGGAACCTCTTCCCCTCCCTCCCTCCCCCTCTGCACTGGGGGCCGTACACACATGGCCATGACCCTCCCCCCCCCTTCATGTGGCCCCTGTTCTCCTCTCTCGCACTTTCTCCCCTTCCCCCAACCCCACCAATGGCTTCCCTGCGTGCACCGCCATCCATGGCGCTGACGAAACACATCCGAAGAAGGTGTGACAACATTGTCGCTGCAGCTGTACGACGTCCACGAACAAGAGAAGCCATTAGTCAGTAGGTGGAGGCCCGGACCGACAGCCGAACGGAGAGAGAGACCCGCACACACATACACACACACACACGCGCTCTCTCTCTCGCAAGACGCTCCATCCCCGTGTGTCTTTGGACTCCTTCTGCCCCCACCCCCACCCCTGTTCTCGCCGCATGTCGTACGCGTCTTCCTCCATCAAGCGACTCAGCAACGAGTACCGCTCCCTGCAGAAGCCTGAGAACCGAGTCCGCGAGTACTACGTCGCGCCACTGGAGGACAACATTTTCGAATGGCACTTCACGCTGCGTGGCCCCGGTGGGGACGACAACTCGCTTCCGTACAAGGACGGCATCTACCACGGCGCCCTCATCTTCTCCCGCTCCTACCCGCTGGAGCCGCCAGACATTATCTTCTTTACCCGCAGTGGTCGCTTCGCCGTGCGTGAGAAGATCTGCTCGACGATCAGCAGCTACCACAAGGAGCTGTGGCAGCCGACGTACGACATCGCGCTGACATTGACGGCGCTGCGGCATTTCATGGCCCAGGAGGACGAGTTCGGCGTTGGCGCCTTCCCAAAAAACATGATCGCACTCGAAACAAAGGAGGCGTGGGCCAAAGAAACGTGGTCGTTCACGTGCACCACGTGCGGGATGGCGACGAAGGACGTGTGGGAGACGGAGATGAAGATGTACCCGGAAATCTCGCCAGAGAAGGAGGCCCAGGTGCCGAAGCTGCCGCCGCCACCACCACCACCACTCGCAGCCGCAGCCCCAGCCAGCGCCACGGCGAACCCCGAGGACCCAAAACCAAAGCAAGACGCCCCTGATACCCCGCCGTCGTCGCCCGCCTCTCCCCCATCCACCTCCCCCTCTTCCACGCTGTTGCCGTCACCCGCTGCCGCGGATGCGAGTGAGACAGCTGCCAAACCCGCAGGCGCACCACAGAACCACCATGCGTCCAAGGACACGCAATCCTCACCGGCGTTGCCCCCTTCGGCACCAACCTCACCACCATCACCACCGCTAGGACCAACTACCACTCCCCGTCCTCCCGCTGCTGACACGGTCACGCCGACGACAGTGCATGCGAGTGCCCTCCAGTCACCGACACCAGGCGTGCACGACGCACCGCACACGCCCAGTTCAGCGGCGCACGAGCACACAGCGAAGACCGGCGCCTCCATAGAGGAGGAGGGGGCAGTGAGCGAAGGTGCCGATCCCCTTGCCTGCTTCACCGACGTGAGTCCTGCTCGAGTTGTACGAACGCCGGTGATGACTGCACCACCACCACCAGCACCAGCAGCAGCAGACGCGACGCCATTGGTGACAAGCGCTGTGACAGACAGCGTTGTTGCGGGTGATGTGGCAGGGGCGTCAGCTTCTCCTCTTTCACCGACTGCTGCTGCCGTGGCGCCGCCGCAGTTCGCGCAGCGCGTCGTCGTTGGCGTGAACATCATGGAAGTCTCGATACCGCTACGCGTTCTTGATCGCGCCATCATCCTCAGCTTCCTCCTTGCTGCGCTGATCCTGCTGCGTCGTGGCCTCTGCGGTCTGCTGATGAGCTAGCATGGTGGAGTCGGTGTGTTGTGCGTGCGTGCGTGTGTGTGTGTGTGTGTGGAGGGGGGGAGTGGCGGTAGCGCCGCGACGTACTCGACTGTGAACAACTGTTGCTGCAGCTGTTTAGTATTTTTCTTTGCTTGTGGAGGGCGCTGATCACGCTGTGCGCATCGAGTGTCACGGCCACCTCCGCGCTTTCGGACCCGCATCTCCCGCTCGTATCTCTCCATGGCGATGTGAGCCCCACTCGTGACGAGAGGGAGAGGGAGGGAAGCTCCGTTCTCCCTGTTTACCTGCACGTGTCCGCGTCTGCTTCCATGAGCGCTTCGCCCGCTTGGGCTTGCGTACTTTCACGGTTCATCCTTGGCCTCTCTCTCTCCCACCGTGCTTCCGTTGGGGAGTGTGCCTGGACGGGCCGCCCTCCCCAACTCCTCTCCATCCCCAGAGCCTACCCCGTACCCCAGCACCACACGTGTCACTGGAGCGGCGCGGGCACATACTGCTTGGTGAGGGAGGAAGGGAGAGGAAGGGGGCGGTGCGACGCCGCTCTCTAACAGTGGGGACTTTGGACACCAAAAGATGTGTGTGTGTGTCTGTGTGTGCGATGGTGGCACACGAGAGTGCACGTCGCCATCCGGTAATAAAATGGGTTCACAGTCCCCATCCATAATCACCCCGCGTAACCCTTGCCTCCGCCTCCTGAGCACGCTTCCCCAGCATCCCCCCCCCCCGCGTCCCCATCGTCATCATCATCCCGCCACTCTCTCTACCCCCTCCCCTTTCCACACACGCACACACGCGCGCTTAGCGCCTCTCCTTGGCATCACCCTGTGAACGGTGCCTCGAGCTCAGCCGTCCTCAGTCCCCGACGCACTCATTAGTCATCGCCTCCCACCACCACCACCACCACCCCCCCCAAAGAAAACCCACGCACAGGATCTGCACGCGGAGCTGGCGGCAATGATAAAGGTGGAGGCCGCTGGCAGCTCATCGGCGCGCGCGCCCTCGTTGCCGACGCACACACACGTGGAGACTCGCATGCTTGGCCAGCTTCCTTCGCAGATGGCGAGCTCCTCGATCGAGGCATGGTGTGACGGTGTCCAGTGCCTCACGGAGGAGTACTTCTCCCGTCTTGGTGGGGTTGTTGTAGCGCACCTAGGCATGCGCGCTCAGAGTATACAGGACCAGCGCAGTAGCGGCGGCCGCGGCGCGGCAGAGAAGCGCGAAATCATGAGCAAGCTGCAAAGCGAGCACGAGGAAAATTTGGCGCTGGCTGTGCCGGCGACAGACATCGAAGCGACGGAAATGGCGCTGCTCCAGCAGCTGTGGACGCACCATCAGGTGCAGCAGAAGCGTAAGAGACCAGTGGCGGTGGACGATGGAACTGAAAAGGAAGACCGTCCGAGCGGCGCATCACGAGGCGGGGCATCGACACCGGATGCAGTAGCAGAAGAAGCCCTCACCACACGTGATGGGGCATCTTGCATTCGGCCTCCATCTTCCTCCGCGGCAGCGGCAGCACCCGAGGACGCTGCATCGAGTGTCCTGTGTGACACGGAGGGAAACCCGGTCCTGACGACGCAGCAGCACCCGGCGTCCGAGTCGGCTGCTCGCATTCCCGCGGATCTGCTGGAGCTCTTTCGCACTGCGCAGGCGCTGCACTCCGCCGCCTCGGGCAGCACCGGGGCACCGCCGCGGGCAACCCCGTCTGAGGAGGCTGCGGCAGCAGGAGAAAGCCCCTTCGACGCCACCACAGACCGTCTATCTCGAGTGCCAGTGGTGCTGAGCGAGGAGGAGAATGCGCAGGCCTCCGCGATGGCGCTCTTGTGTTTTCGCTACTTCTACAGCTCGAATTCGACGCTGGCATCACCGGTGGAAGCAGCCGCCCCGCTCGTCTCGGCCACAAACCCCCCCGAGCAGCCACCGCAGCCCGCCCATGTACGTGAAAAGCTGGCCGCCACCACTATAGTCCCGAAGCAGAAGCGGAAGCTCATTACGAAGCCTGGCAGCTTGGACCCTGCTGAGCACCAGCACCAGCCATCACCATCACCCATGGCATCCTCCACACCGGCTTATGCAGCGGATCGCCTGAGGGCAGAGTTGGCTTCGCTGTTTCCGCAGCAGGCACAGCGGGTGCGGGGCGACTTCTCCTGTGGCCTTCCCCCACAGCGCGCCTTCTTCACGGGCGCCTACACGTCCGTCGACGCAGACGCCGCCGCGGAGAAGTCGCGGCCAGAGAGCAAAGGTCGCAACAACCACGTCGCCTTCCTTAACGCGGACCGGACAAGTGACGGGGCTCACGGGGCAGGCGGTCGGCTTCCTCTCACCAACCCCACGGTGGGGAGCCCCTCCACGGAGGACGCATACAACAGCGGCGCCTCCCGCAGCAAAGGTGCGCTCAAGCTGCCGCTGCTAAACTCGTATGCATCCCCCGCGCCGGCAGGCGAGCGTCCGCCTTCCGCCGCTGCCTCCTCTCTTCCGACACCACCCACCACAACCACAGCAGCAGCAGCGGGGACGCCGCATGCTAGTGACCAATGCCCGGTACTTCCTGCTCTGGCTCCCGGTACTACCGCGGCGCCGAGAAGCGTTACGACCACGACAGCAGTCCCAGCATCAGAAACGGCAGCGTCAGCACAGAAGCACGGCAGCGGCACTAACAAAGCGAAGAAAAGAGGCGGCAGCGGGCAGCTCCGCCGTGCGCCGCGGCTCCTGCCCAAGTCTGTGGTCCTGCCGCCGAACTACAGTGGCGTTCACGGTGAGCAGCTCACGATGACGCAGCTGGAGCAGCTCGTGACAAGTGTTTCAGAAGATGGCGCGGTGGCGGAGGCGGATGTGAAGCGCCAGTGCGACGCTGTGGATGCTGCGGCAGAGGAGGTGTACCGTCTGCAACAGGCCGTGGCGCGTGTGCTGCTGGAGAATATACAGCTGGAGAAGGACATTCATACCCTGACGGCCACATCACACGCATGCGCGGTGGGGGATGAGGATGGCGATGCGGACGAGGCTGGCCGGGGGACAGACGCCGCTGCAGCGGTGAAGGGACGGCACCACAGCGACGGTAACAAGACCCGTGTCCGCATGGGGGCGATGTCGTGCTTCTCTGCTTCGACCCCCTCCTCAGTATCCGCGGGCCACCTCTCTGCAGAGAAGCGCAAGCGACAGCTCACTCTGTCACCTGCGCCGATGCCCCTGCCGCATCCAAAATGCGCACTCACCGCCGCCTCCCTCCTTCTGCATGCCCCCGGGGAGAAGAAGGCACGGCCGCCGGTCTCAGCGGGAGCGGCAGCAGTGCCACAGCCGTGGCCGTGGAGACAGGAAAGTCCTCCGGCGGAAAAGACAAGGCTGAGCCCGAAGAGCTCCTGCAAGCACAAGACACGCGCCGCCGTGTCTCCCATCGCCACTGCGGCCGAGGGGGTGGCGGCGGACGGGCAGCAGGACCCGCGCACAATCCTGAAGGAGCTCCGCAGTGCCATCGCGAGTCGCGAGGCGGAAAAGGCGCAGACACTCGCCGAGATCTATGCCCTCTCGAGCCGCGTCACCCGCCACGACACACTTTTGCATGCCGTGGCGGAGTACTGGCGACGCAATGCTGCCGTGATGAAGCGGCAGCACTTTGCTGTGCAGTCGCAGCCGAAGCAGTCCATGTCGTCGGGGACCATAACCCGGCTTGGCGATGGTGGCGATGGGCGGGCCTCCGAGAACGCCGTTGGGACCATCTCCTCAGCGTACCTGTTCAATGCCTCAGACGGGACGCATGGCGTTGTCCCTCAAGCCAACAGCAGCAACAGTGGGCATTCAACCTCAAGCCACAAGTGTAGCCATAGCACCGTCATCACCGCCACCATGAGCCTGTCAGGACAGATGACGAACCTGGACGGGTCACCGTCGCAGGTGCAGCGGGCCCTCGCGCAGATGGAGGCCCTCTCACCAACCCCGCTGAGCAGCACCCCCTCCTTCGACCTACGCATCACCTCATCCGTACCAAGCGCACTCTCACCACCGCTGCAGATGCGGCCGCTAGTGCGACGGCAGATCATTCCCCCGCGCCAACGTGCTCAGGAGAGCGACTCAGGGCCGAATAGGCCAGACGCCATCCACACCACTCTCAGTGGTGCAACTGGTGCTGCAGCCGAGGTGGAGAGCACGCCGGTGCGAGTCCGAGTGGGCGTTCACGTGACGCTGCCGATGGAGGACGAGCTTGGTGGCAGGCTGCAGCGAAACGTGGTCACATGGCCTCGGGAGGGCCCCACCGCCGCTTCTGCTGCAGTCGTCCCATCTTCGGCTCTCACGGACACCGACACCACGGCCACGACGTTCATCAGATCCCCCGAGTCCGTGTTGGACACGATGGGCAGGCCGCCGAGCGGCTCCCCCGCCTTCTTCACCGTCGGAGCGCCACCAGTCCTGAAGCAAGAGCAGCGTAAGAACGAGCATGGGCTTGCTGCGTCGGCGGTAGCAGTGGACCTGTTCAACAACAGCCCTCGACGCTGGCCAGGCAACCTCTTGGCATCCCCACTGGGCTTCACCCAAGTCTACGACAAAGAGGCAGGAGAGGACGACGATGACGTGTGCGGCGGTGGCAGCTTCCCGACCACCCCTCTGCACCCCAGCCGCAGTACCACAGCAAACAACAGCCACAACTACGCCATCGGCGGCATGCGGCGCGGGGATGAAGATGTCCTGGATCGTGGATCGTGGCGCACCATACCGGCCCTTCAGCTGGAGAACGTGGACGAGATTGCAGAGTTCATCTACAGCGTCTTCGAGCGTCCGTAAGATGTCCCTCGCATCCATGCAGGAAATATATTGGAAAGTTGTGCACCGCGTGCCCACCACGCGGCCCGCCCCCACGCGAGGTCGGTGAAGTCCCCCATTCCTGAGCTGCTCCTAGTGAGATACCCGCCTTGATTGTTTTCCCGCTGTTTCGCTGAGGGGGAAAAGGCGGGGGCACCTGCCAGCACACACACACACACACACACACAGAGACACACACACTCGGATGGACGACGATGTTCGCGCCTTCCCTTTCGTGTGCCTGCTCGCTCATGTACAGCTAAGCGGGGGAGGGGGTGGAGGTCAACCGACCACAAGGTCATGACCGCAGTGGGGCAACAAGGACGGCAACAACGCGTTCGACCTATCCCCATACCCCCCTGAGGAATCACACGCGTGTGCACGCACGCCTCCGTCATTTTTCGTGCTGCCCTTTTCTCGTGTGTGTGTGTGTGGCCTTCGGTGCCCCCCCCCCCCACCGACCCACCCATTTGATGTATAAGAAGGCGGCTACACAACAAGACACACCCACACACACACTCACACGCCGCGCACAGGGGACCACACGCCCCATCCGCAGCACTCGCGGCAGGGACTGGACGTCACGCTCTCTCGGAAAAGGGTATAGGGATCCCAGTATAAGAAAGGCATGCGATGGAGGGGGGAGGGGGAGTGGTGACGAGACACCAGCAGCTTCCGCTTTGGGGCGTGGTTCTTGCTTCTGTATGAATGTATGTGTGCGTACGCGTGTGTGGCCCTGCCACCCCCGATCAATCCTGGCCCCTCACCTCCCCCCACCCCCCACCCACCCATCATGTCAGCCACCGGGTGAGACATAATGGATAAGGGAGGGTGGACCCTGCACGCTGGTCGAATACATCGAGAAGAGTCGTTCCGTGAGAGTGCCATGGAGCCGTCCGCCTCCCCTGCTCCCCTCCCCTACCGGGCGACGTCCAACACGTCTGGTGACGTCGCCCACAGCAAGTGAGAGAATAGGATGGCGTGTCCTTCCTCCTCCTCCTCCCCCCTCTCTCCCTCTCTCTGCCTCACTTCACACTAGCGAGGGCAGGAAATACTCATACACGCACGGGCAGACAGACGGAGCGAGTGTGCGCGCTTCTCGACGACGGCGACGCGCCGCGGAAGCACTGTCTTTTCTGATGCAACAACATCAATCCCTGGCGGCTCGGCGGCGGAGCCGCAGGCTGTTCCGCAGGGACGAGGCTCCGTTTTGGTGCAGCCTGCTGAAGCGGTGCCTACCCTGTCTTGCCCTGCGATGGAAGAGCACTCGCGCGACGAGTCGCGCCCGGGCCATCCTCATGGGCATCCTGCTCTGTCTCATCGCCACCCTCATCTCCCTCATTGGCCTTTTGGTGTACCTCTCCTGGAAGAGCAGCCCCAGCCACCCCCCACTCGAGGCTGTCGCCGCGCCGTCGACCCCCTCGCCTCGGATGCCGTCAGAGGCGGGTATGCACAACCCGTTGGCCGAAGACTCCGTCGACGTCGCCGTTATCCGGCAGCAGGAGGAGGCGGTGGTTCGGAAGTGGAGGGAGAACGACTTTCGTCCTACCTACTGGGAGGTCAAGCGCCGCACCCTACCGCGACTAACGAAGAAGGTCTTGGAGTCGTGGTTTGAGCACGGAAGGCGTGCGGCGGCGTCCGCTACGGCGGTGGAGGTTCCAGAGGATGTGCTGACGGCGCATACCTGGGACGCTGTCGACGGCGGCGACGCAGACGCTGACCTCTTCGACACCCTCGCCTTTCTCTACCCACCAGCGCAGCAGAGCCAGTACTACCGCGCGGCGATGGACGCGATTTTGCGCCACGGCCCTCGCGTCGGAGGCACGAAGCGCGACGCCCTTCTCCATCACTTCGTCGATGAAGGACTCGGACGTCGACGGTACGACGCCGCACGGCACGCCTACCACCCAGCACCGCCGCACCTCAGCCCGCGTGGGAGGGAACTGCTGGAGAAGGTAGCCACCTCGTGGCCAGATGCACCCCACCTGGCCGCCGCGCCGCAGGACGAGGCTGCGGCCCGTCAGCCGGGCTGGCGGTGGTCTCTGAGCTGGGACAACTTCACGGCGAATATTCCATTACGCATCGAGGGCAGCTCGCGCGTCGAGATGCAGAACCTCGTCTTTCAGTTCCCCGGTGGGTCGCAGTTCCGTCGCAAGCAGGCCGCGGCCGCATCAGCGGCAGCAACCGGCGCGAAGGATGCACTCGACGAGTTCGTCGGCGGCGTGCCAAACCGCCGGCGCACCCGCGCTGAGGATCGCAAGGAGGTACTCGAAGCTGAATACCACCCGGCCGACATGACAGGAGAGACCGTCTACACACAGGAGAACTTCCTGCAGTGGGCACAAGACGGGGTCCCGTTTAGCCCTCGCCCTGCGCTGGAGCGCGGGGTGCCGGGCACGCGGGTCGTCCTGTCCCCGGATGCGAAGGGGGCGCGGGTGCCGCTGAAGCCGAGTCTGTCCGCGCAGGCCGCCGAACCGGCGACGCAGCAGCCCATGAAGCACGCTGTGCTTGCTGCGCACTGGGACTCGAAGTACTTCGCAGACCTCCCCTTCCTCGGCGCCTGCGACTCCGCCATGCCGGTGGTGTTCCTCCTGCGAACCATCAAGAACATCGCCGTTTTGACCGATGTGGCGGAGGCGTTGAAGGAGTCGTACAAGGCCGAGCGCTCCGGCGCAGTGGACGGCGACCCAGCCGCCGCGGTACCCGGGCTCACGAGCACGTTCCGCAACGCCACGACGGAGGCTGAAGTGAGAGAGCGGCTGGCGTCACTCCTCTCACCAGCCCATCACGCGCTCCTCTACCAGTACTTCTTCGCGCGCCCCTACAGCGTCGGCGATGAGCAACAGAACTTAGTTGCGGCGGGTATGCGAAATCATCCGACAAAGGTGGAGGTTGACGTGCGCACATGGCTGGACTGGGTGCAGCACCTGCCCATCATCTCCGTCATCCTCTTCGATGGCGAGGAGGCGTACAAGCACTGGTCCGGGGACGACAACACGTATGGCTCGCGGCACCTAGCGCAGCGGTGGCGCAGCACCCCCTCCGTGATGCGGACGCGCTACTCTGGCGGTCCACAGTCCCTCTACGACTCGGTTGACCTCTTTGCCCTCTACGACCTTATGGGCCCGGCAGGGACGACGTTCAGCAATATGTACCCGACGCAGAGCGGCATCTTCTACGCGGGGCTATCGCAGCGCGAGTGGGAGCTCCGCCATCGAGCGATGAAATACACCTCGGCAATCTCCGCGGAGCTCCTGTGGCGGTACCACGAGGCCACCGCATTGCCGCCGGCGGAAGCGCGCAGGAAGCCAGACCCCTTTCTCCGCCTCCTCGGCCCCTCACCACATGAAGCAGTCGCATCCATCAACGCTGCCTACACGCGACGGCTGCTGGCAAACAACGCATCGCGCCCGTCAGTGGCGTCACTTCCGCGGTCGTGGCTGATGTACGGTTCGCCGCACGAGATGTTCACCCTGCATAGCGTCCCCCGCACCACCTACGACGTCAGGTTCGTGGAAAACTTTGATCAGCTGCGGGTGTACGACAGGCTGGACCGGGCGATTGCCGCCGAGAGCAGCTTCGATGCGGAACGTTACCTGAGCACCATCAACCACAACATATTCTTCTCTCCGTCTCAGCAGGCGGACCTGCGCCGCAACCGCGACGTCTTCGTCGCTGAGGATGACCACAAGCACTGGCTGGACACCCAACGGGTCCTGCATCTTATCCCCATCCCGTTCCCCAAGTCATGGCACACGGCGAGCGACGACGGCAGCAACGTGCACGATGGAACGTCGACGGACCTGGCAGGGCTGTTATGGTCTACGGTATTAGAGCTGGGCGACTACTGGACGCGCAAAGAATGAAACAGATGCGAGAGGTTCGCGTGTGCGCAAGGGGAGAAGAGAGGGAGCACGAGGAACTTCACGCCCGTGGGAATATGACCGGTCGCACGTCCATCGCGCGCTCTTCTGGTGGTAGCTCGCGTTTTTGTTCGCCTTGTTTCCCCCTCCCCCCCCCCCGTAATGCACCACCCTCCCACACGGGCTCCTCCGTGCCTCACGTGTTCACCCCCAGTGTGCTCCGCCACACGTGCGCGGTGTGCATCACGGAGACCCAATGTTGACCTCGGTCTCTCACCCCCCCCACCGCCGTCGTGTCGCTTCCCCTGTGTGTGTGTGTGTGGCCACACCTGCACGACACCATGGCTTTTCGTTTCTCCCCTCTTCTGCATTCCTCATGACGGGATGGGGCGGAGGGGACACCTCAGCGCGGTATCCAGGGACCAGTTCCCACCACTCTCTGTGGGGAGGAGAGGGCGATGTATCGCTACCGATGCCGGCAGCCAGGGCCTCGATGGCGTTGGGTTGAGAGGGCGGGGGAGGAGGGCAGAGCCACTCCGAGAGGCAACACCACGCGGTGGTTTGCTGGGTGCAGGCTGGCGGAGTGTGGGGGAGGGGAGGAGGTAGAGTTGAATACGACTGCATGTTGGGTCGTAGAGAAAAGGCCGCGTGGGAAAAAGCAACAAGAGAAACGACACACGCACATACGCACGCACACACACACACGCGCAGACATCCTTTACATGGTCCTGCCATCGACCCCTCCCCCCCTCTCTCCCTCTCCTCACACACATGGCGCGTGCGTCTGTGTGTCTGTGTGGGTTGCCGCACCATCACACGCACCCGCGGACATCGCGAGTCCCACAGCTCGTTTTTCTTTATTATTTTTTCTCTCCGGACGCCCCTCAGTCTTCCCCCCTCCTCCCCTCCCTAACCCCAACACCCCCCCCCCTCCCCGACAGGATCCCCTGCTTGTGTGCCCGTGACGCAAGATGTCGCACAACGCCCTTTATGTTACCCCTCGTGCGGTACCGTACTGCACCCTGGCCATCGCCAACGCCTTCAAGGACCTGACCCCGAAGCAGCGCCACTACGCCCATCACATGATGGCGGCGGGGTGGTGCGGCGCCCCGGTGGTGGCCGAGCAGCTGAGTCCCGAGTCTCTGCCGCTCCTGCGTCTCTTCTTCAAGGTACTCAGTGTCCAGCCGCTGGACGCCTTCAAGGCGAACAGCGTCGACGCCGGCGTCGACCCCGATGAGGTGAAGCAGTTCCTGGAATACGTCGCGATGGTCTACTCGAACATGGGCAACTACATTTCCTTTGGCGACACGAAGTTCGTTCCATCGATTCCGAAGGAGAGCTTTGCGAAGATCGTGGCGAGCGCGGAGGGGTCTCCGGCGGTGGATGCGCAGCTGCTGGACGCCATCTACAGCCTGGACGACGACAAGCTGACGCTGGACTTCCCTCCCAAGGGACTTACGCGGTACTACAGCCCAAACGTCACCCGCGAAGACGCCGCTGTCGCGAACGACTTCCTGGCGTCGAAAAAGATGGACGGCGTCAACACACGCGTGTTCAAGGAGGAAGACGGCACCCTCGTCATCCGCGTCGCGGCGGCGACTGAGAAGACGGTGCCGGCGGAGAAGTTCAACGGCCGCGCCATTGCAATGTACTATGGCGACTACAAGGAGGAGATGGCCCGCGTCGTGGCGGAGCTGCGCAAGGCGCAGCCGTACGCGGAGAACGAAACGGAGGTCCGTATGTTGAACCACTACGTCGCGCACTTCCAGCATGGCGACGTGGACGCGCACAAGGAGAGTCAGAAGGAGTGGGTGAAGGATGTGGGGCCGACGGTGGAGACGAACATCGGCTTCATCGAGTCGTACCGCGACCCCTCCGGCGTGCGTGCGGAGTGGGAGGGCTTCGTGGCGGTGGTGAACAAGGAGCAGTCGAAGATGTACGGCGCACTGGTGGCACAGGGCGAGAAGTTCATTGCTCAGTTGCCGTGGGGCAAGCCGTTCGAGAAGGACGTCTTCTCCAGCCCCGACTTCACCAGCCTTGACGTCCTGGGCTTCGCGAGCAGTGGCATTCCGGCCGGCATCAACATCCCCAACTACGACGACATTCGTCAGACCGTCGGCTTCAAGAACGTGTACCTGTCCAACGTGGTGAGCGCGATGACCTTCAAGGACAAGCTGAACTACATCACAGAGGCGGACTGGGAGCTGTACAAGACGAGCATTCTTGCCGCGACCTCGGTGAACGTCGGCATCCACGAGCTGCTGGGCCACGGCACAGGCAAGCTGCTGTCGGAGAACAGCGACGGCACCTTCAACTTTGACAAGAACACGGTGGACCCCATCAGCGGCAAGCCCGTCGCCACGTGGTACAAGCCCGGCGACACGTATTCGAGCGTGTTTGGCAGTCTTGGAAACTCGTACGAGGAGTGCCGCGCTGAGGCGGTGTCCCTGTACCTCTGCTTGGTGCCGGACCTGCTGGAGATCTTCAACCTCAAGACAGCGAAGGAGCAGCAGGATGTCATCTATGTCTGCTGGCTGAACATGGTGCGCGCCGGCCTGGTCGGGCTCGAGTTCTACACCCCGGAGAAGCACCAGTGGCGTCAGGCGCACATGCGGGCCCGATTCTGTATCCTCCAGGCGCTGGTCCGTGCACCGAACCCCATTGTGCAGATCACCGAGAACGCCGAGGAGGGCGTCCTCATCACACTTGACCGCGAGCGCATCGCCACGGACGGGCGCCAGGCGATCGGGGACCTGCTCGTGAACCTCAATGTGAACAAGGCGACCGCCGACGCGAAGCGCGGCGGGGCCTACTTCGAGAACATGACGGTCGTGAGCGACCAGTACGTCCACTACCGCGACATCATCATGGCGCGCCGCAAGCCGCGCAAGCAGTACGTCCAGCCACACACCTTCATCAGCGGGGATACGGTGGAGGTGCGGGAGTTTGCCGGGTCGGTAGAGGGGGTCGTGGAATCCTTTGTTACCCGACACCGCGAGATCCCGCTGTAGGAGCGTCCTCCCGCATCGACCAACCGGGGACAGGACAGTAGTGGAGACACACACCCATGCAAACACATACTACATTATATATATATATATATATATGGCCATTTGCTGGCGTGCTTTATGGTTCTCGTGAGCTAATGCTGGTACGATGGTGAAGACATATGCATGCATGGTCTCCGTCCCACGTCTCCCCCTCCCCCTCTCCCTCGATACGCCCACGTAAAAAGAAAACCCAAGCGCACCCACGCCTCCTTTGGTGCGCCCACTACCACGAATCTACCGTGCGGTGTCACTCTTGACGTGGTGGAGGGGTTGTGCTGTGTGCGTCCATGGCGCCCCTCCCTCCTCCTCACTCCTCTCATGCACATCCTCTCTACTGCTGGCTGCGCTCCGGTCAGGCCATGGTGTCACACCGTAAGCCTCCATGCTCCTCACTCTCGCCTCCTGCTCTGACCCCCTTACCCCTTGACCTGATCCCTTACGCCTTGTCGGCGAACCGCCGCGCCGTGTGAAGGGGGCATCCACTTCGTGAGACAGCAGGGGCATAAAAGCGTGGCAGGTAAACGTCGCCCGTTTTCATCAGCCGTGCTTCCTTGCCTGGGTGACGCCGAAAGATTGGCAACCCTTGATGTGTTGCGGGATGGCGCGCGCCGCCCACGCCACACCCCGACGCCGTCGGCGAAAAGCCACGGTGCCGAAAACAGGCTTTGCGACGACGCGTGGGGCTCAAGTGCGGACATGCTCCGCGGTGTGATTCTGCAACGGCGGACGTGCGCGGGGTGGGCTGCTCCGTTCCCGGCCTGACCCGGTTCCCTCGCTTCAACGGCGGTCCCACACCACCCTCTGCAGGGGGGCGGGCCACACCGACACACAGCCAAGCAGAGCACCACGTCAACGCAGCGGATCACCCTCGCTGGTCCACGTCCTCCCCGCTGAGCCTGAATAGCCCCCGAAGGTTACAGAGCAGAGCTCCGGCTTACGTGGCGCTGCGTCGTGTGGACAGAAGACGACACCTGTTCAGAGAGCTATCTTTCCAGTTGTATTATATCACTCACGTCCACCTCATCACCACCAAGTCCGTGTGGCTCAATGGAAGAGCATCTGACTACGGATCAGAGGGTTGCAGGTTCGAATCCTGTCACGGATGACTTTTTCAGCCAGAGCAGAAAAAACAAAGGGCCCGCCCAGATCCGTCAGCAACCGCGTTTTGAGCACGACCACACTTGAGTGAAAACACCATATCCCGTCCGATTTGTGAAGTTAAGCACTCACAGGCTCAGTTAGTACTGAGGTCAGTGATGACTCGGGAACCCTGAGTGCCGTGCTCCGTCTTTTTTTTCCCCCTCGGGTGGGGGGGCCACTGGGAGGTGCTACGGTGGCGGGGCATCATCCCTGACCGTTCGGCGCCCCATGCGCGGGCTCCTCTGCCTGGGCGCGCCCGCACAGAAACGCCACCCGAGGGTCCCACCCCCCTTTGGCAGCACAAGGTCCTGCGCGCGGAAGCTTCTCTCCGTTGGCTCACGTGCCCTTTCCACCGGCGACCGACCCCCAACCCTGGGTGGTCGAGGCGTAAAGCCGAGGCGGGGCATAACCTGAAAACGATGGGGAAAGGGGGGCGCCTTTGGCGGCTGGCCCTGGCGGAGGGGACGGGGCCGGGCGCCCAAATGGTTCGCAGAGAAATTGGGGTTTGGGGACGGCGAACGCAACGTTTGCAGCCCTGGCGTCGGGAATTCCGTGACGACGATGTTCTTTCCCAGATCCGGGAAGCACCCCAGACGCCCGTGGGGTTCTTGGCGGCGGCGGTCGCACACCCACGGTGCGGCTTTTTCAAGATCGCCGACGCCGCTGGATGCGGGCGACGCCCACCGTGAAAAAAGGCCCGGCGAAGGTGTTGAAGCACATCTGGCACAGTAGAGTGTTTTCGGGGGGCTCAGAAACCCCGGGGGCCCGTTTCGGGGATGCCTCCGCGATGCTCTAAGCGGGATCCCCACGAGTGGCGTGGCAGCCTGGGGCGCGCGCCGGTGCGGCTACGGCTGCGGACGCCGGGTTCGCAGGTGCAGGGAGGTGCTGGGCGTAGAAATCCGAACATGTTTTGCGCCTCGGCTAACACGCGGGCCATTGGGGCAGCCATGGCACAACCCCGTCCCAGCGGCACGGCGACGGGCCGCGGCCTGGCCAACCCCGCCGCCAGCTGCCGGCTGGTTGGCGCGGGCGGTCAAGAAAACAAAGCCCCCCTGAAGTCCGCTGGGGTGGGGCGTCGGCGGCGGGGGTCGTGTGACCCGGTGGTTTGGGGCGGCGGAACTGGCCGACCCGCCGGGGCTTGGCAAGCCCCAACCGCGGCGGACGAGACGGCGAAGCCACCGGAAGCGCAGCGGCCCCCACGCCCCATAAGCTTTAGGAACACGGGGGGAATGGGCTCTGACCAATGAGAACCTGGTGTTACACACGAAAATCTTTTTGCACGCCGAGGCCCGGACGGAAGTGAGAAAGCTGGCGGCCCCGGCCAGCGCATTCCCCTGGAGGCAACGGCCCATTTTTTTGAGTTCGTCGATAGAGCCGCGCTATTCGAGGTCTTTGCAAAGATGAACGGGAAAGAACGCTGCGCCTCGCGCTTTGTGAGGCGGGGGGCGCCACCAGACCCGCCGCAGAACTCCCCCCACAACCATCTTCGAGGCGGCACCGGGGCCCCGAAAGAGGGGGAAGGCCCGCAAAGACTTTCGCCACACGCCCGCGGAGGCGTTTTAGAGGAAAGGGGAAAAGGCCACCCCCCCTTCGACGGCGACGCACTTTTCCTAGCGACGGCGCGCCGGTTTTTTGGCTGCGATCACATTTTTCCCCATGTGCACGCGACGGTGCTCTAGAACAGCTTCCCCGCCACAGGCGGTTTCCAGATTGACGGTGCCACCCACCCAGAGCATGCGGTTGAACCCGCATAACCTCGCCATGCGCGCTGGGTTTGGGGCGCTCTTCTCCTCGGTTGGGTCGCTAAAAAAAAGACCGCCCCGCACGCCCAGGCACGGGGGGCCCCCCGAGGGAAAAAAAACCAGGCGGGGGGTCGGCGGGCGCCAAACCCGCCACCGGTGGGGCGGGGGGCGCGGCGGGGCCAAAGCCTCCGCACGCCCGGGCCGCGGGGGAAAACCCCACCTAAGCGGGGCCGCCGGCCATGCCCCATTCCAGGAAGAAGCCAAGCTTGGCCCCACGCGTTGTGGGGACGCCCCATTCCCCAGCGCCCCTGAACAGGCTTTCGAAAGCCACCCCAAATGCCGCGCTGGGGACGGAACCCCGGCCGCAACACAAGCAGCAACCCACCAGAATTAAAAAGAACTGTCCTGTGTCGACGGCAAAGCGGGGCGCCGCCGGGTCACAACACCACCAGGAAGACTGTTTAAAAGGGATTGGTGGCGGGGGCGCGCGGGGTCCCCCGTTGGCCGCCGCGGGCGCTGGTGGCGCGGCCGGGGGAGGGGGGGCGCTGTTGACGACAAACAAAACCCGGCTGCGCCCCCCCCCGCGCCGCCGCGTGGGGGTGCCCAGGGTGCGCGTTGGACGGCGCGCGCGTTTGAACCTTTCGAAATTGTGGCGCGGTTGCCGGGAAAGATGGCGTTCCCAGCCTTTTGAGGGACGCAAACTTCCCGGTCGGGGGGGGGCTAACGAAAAGCAGCAAAGCGGAGACCCATCAATGGACAACCTTGTGTTTAAAGCCGGCTGCGCACAGACGCAAATACGGCGCCAACACGCAGGAGACAAGGCCCCAAAGGAAGCCCCCACCCCAGCAGACCAGCCACGAGCCCACCCCTTACCGCCGCAGGGTTTTGATGGCGAGGGGGTGACCCGCCGTGCAAAAAAGGCGCGTGTGGTCGGCCACGGCCGCGCCCCCCCCCCTTGACGGGAAAGGGCGCGCGACACCACACGCGACAAAAGCCCCGGGGCTTGCTTCGGCGAGTGGGGGCCAGCCTTCAGGGGGCCCACCCCGGAGACGACGCCAACCCGAACGCGTCCCGCAATTATGCCCCCGGTAATCCTGCGCAGGTTTTTTTTCCAGCTTAACGAGCCGGTGGTGGGCAGGATGTTCGTGAGCCCCCCAGACCTTAGCACCGCGATGCCAATGTCAAAATTCCACACATCGGGCTCCTCACTTTAAAAGCCGGCATCATTCTATCGATCTGGTGGCCGGCGTTGCCCCCAAAGGGGGGAGGCGGGTTTCCAATTTCTTGGCGGCGTGCTTGGCGGGGGGCCTGCGGCCGAGCCGGGGTTCTTTCCCGAAACACCCGCCCCAGGTCCTCTGAAAAGAACAGGAAAGCGCGGCGGAGAGGAAGGAGGAAAAACCATGTGAAAGCAGGGCCTTCGGCGCGCCAACGCGGTCCCTTCGCGCGCGTCCACGGCGGCTTGTCGGCGCTGGCCTCGGGGGGGTGCGCTTGGCCGGTGCCTTTGGGGCCCCCCCGCCACCCGTTCCCAGGCGCGCCTTTTGAAGGCGCAGGGGTCCCCACGCCGCACAGCCGAACGGGTCGCCCCCCGGCAAAGGTTCCCAGGCCTGTGCGCGGGGATGTGGTTTTTCAAGGGGAAAGCGCCAGCGGCTTGCGGGACAGGCGGGGCACACAATCCGGAAGCGCTTTGCGCGTTGTGGGCCTGGGCCCCCCCGGAAAGAGTTATCCAAAATTCCGGGGTGGCTGGGCCCTTTGGGCAGGAAACATGCCGGGCGTTTGGCCTAGCACGGCGTTTAAGCACGACCCATTCGTGGCAGCAGTCTTGGGTGAAATCGCCCATCCCCGGCCACACACCCCGGTTTTTCGAAACGCCAGGCCGGTTCCCGGGCCCCGGCCCGCGCGCGCCCCCTTCCCGGGCCCGGGGTTTCCCCCTTGGCGCGCTCTGCCTGGGGTGCGCCCACCGCGCGCCCCCGGCCATAACGAGAACGGCGCCCCAGGGGCGGCCCGTTTTCCTTTTTAGCGCCGGGAAGAGTTTGTTTTATAGCTAGGAGGTTCGAAAGCGTGAGCGCGGGCCGGGGAGGTCCAAGCCCCAGCAACCACCCCCCAGCCACCGCGAAAAACCACGGGCACCCCCCCCGCCGCGTTTACCGGCGCCCGGAGATGCCAAAGAAAAAGCTTTGAAAAACAGACAAATAAAAATGGCGGCCCGCCCCTGGCAAAATGAGTTTTGACGGGCGCCCCACCATGGGGTCATCCCCGAGAGGGTTTGTTGCGGGATGGTTTTTTCTTTGGGCGGACCGCAAAAAATCCGCCTTTTTTTACCCCCGGCATCGCCACACCAAAAAAGCGGTATTAGGTTTGAAGGCGCCGCCTGTACCCGTGTGGGGTGGCGTGGTGGCGAAAAGGCAGGGGTAGCCCAGGCCCCCCGCGCACCCGGAAACCCACAATCCCGCGGCCGCCGCCATTCCCCACCCCCAAAACTCTGAGGGGGGCCATTGTTCCTCGTTCGTTTTCGGGTCTTCAATCACGAACCAAAGGAAACATAAACACCCGTTGGGCCTCAGGAAGCCTCCTTACCCACGCACAGAAAAAACTTGCACCGCCACGCCACCCCAAGCGGGAAGACTGTCCCCGGGCGGAAACAGGCCCCCACGCCTAAACCCCACCGGGGCCTCGAGGCGCAGGCAGGCCCCCGTAAAAACAAAGGCCCCGCGGAACAACCCAAGCGGCCACGCAAAGGGGCCGCAATCTTTTACAATGACACGTCTGGGGGGCCGGTTTTGGCTCCTGGGGTTTCGCGCCCGTGAACTCATGCGGTTTTCCTCGGCCGAACGCGCGGGAAGCAGCGAAAAAGTTCAATTTCTATCCACCAGACCAAAATACGCGACACGTTAAGTAACGCCCCTCCCCCCGATTCGTCTTTCGGAGCGCGGCGTGTTGCTTTAAAAAAAGCGTAAAAGAGAATCGGACGCCAGACCCCAGCCTACCAAACATCCTCGGCTTTCAGAAAAAATACCATGACGGCAAAAAGGTGGGGAAATACGAAAAAAAAAAGCCTGGCGAAAACAAACAGGGGGGGGCGCGAAAAGGCCCAAAAGAAAAGAACTCGCTGCCCCCCGGGTTTAAAACGGCTCGTGGCCTAAACATGGGGAAATTACAAATATGAGAGAAGAACCCCTTTGTCGAAAAAACCTTTCGCGGGGTTTTTAAAACAGACAGGATAAAAACAGCGATCACCAACACCTTCGGAAACCAGGGGGCAAACCTCGAAAAAAAAAACACAAAGGGCGGGGGCGGTGGGTGTGGAAACGGCGCCCGGCCAACCGCGCGCACCCCCGCCCGTGGAAAGGCCCTGGGGGATGTCGGAGGCCGGTGGGCGCGGGCCCCCGGTGCGGTGCGGATTAGTAAATGCGCTGACCGCTTGCATGGCGTGCGGAAGCCGTCGCGTATGCCGGGGGGTTGGGAAACTGGCGGGTCCCGAGAAAACGCCCCCCTTTCCCATATGCCGTTTTATCGCGAAGTAAAAATACCGTCGGGGAAGGCAGGCTATCACACCCCTGTTGCTGCGTCGCTTCCCCCCGGTGCTGGTGGGCAAAAAACCAACTGCCCACGGGTCGGTGGCATACCCCGATGTTTTCCCTTTTCCTTTAAACCTCATTAGGGGCGCGAAAACGAAAGACACGGGATGCGGCCACGCGGGTTCTCTGTGGCGCTTTGGGCGCGCTGTCGCGAAAGCCGTGGGGCGCCGTTGGGGGCAAGCTGGGCCCTGTGTCCTGGGCGGCTTTGCTGCTGGCTGGTGGGCTTCCGGTTGTTCTCGAACGGTGGGGCGGGGCCTTTTCCCCACCCCTGCGGGCACGACCCGGGGGGGGGAAGTGGGCGCGCGTTTTAAAAAGACACCATCCCAACCCCCCTGGCCCTTGGACCCCCCCAGGCCAGGCGTTTGGTGCGGGGGCGGCTGGCTCTGCGGTGTGGGTGGGTGGGGTTTGGGTCCGGGTTCGACCCCTTTTTTGTGGTTTGACGAGGGGCAGGGATGGTGGACAAACGCGCTCGAATTTTCATAAGCGTGTGGGGTGGGAAGGGGGTGGGGTGGCGTGGGGCCGCCTCGGCCGCCAACAAGGACGCCTCTCCCCGATCAGGCGGCATCGTGGCGATCACGCCGCCGCAGGCACACACAGGGAAGGGGGTTTTCCGGCGTATTCTGTGTTCCTCGGGGCTGCGTTTAAGGGCTGACACGGGGGCGAGTGCAACAAGCACCAGCCGACAGCAAACACCATGAAGAGGGACGAGGGCGGCAGGGTTGAGGGGGTGCGAACCCGGGCGGCGCGCCGTGTTTTCATGAAGCCGCACAGGGTTGGTGTAGCGGGGCGTGCGCTGTTGTGCGGGCTTTTCTGGGGGTGGGATGGGTGATACTGGCGATGCGAAAAGTAAAAGCGAACAAGGCGCACATTAAAAGTGCGGGTGGGGGGGGGGGCTTTTGGTTCGCTTGGTGGTGGGGGGCCTGGTGCGTGGGGTCATGGAGGGCCGCTGGCTTGGCGGGCCGCGAAAGCGCGCGTCTGCGGCTGCCTTTCGCTTCGGGGTCAGGGCCGGGGTCGGGGGGGGCGTCCGCGTGTCTTGTGGCGGGGGGTTTTGTGGGCTCCGCGGGCTGGTCTTCGCTTTGGGCCGGCCGGCGGGGCCGTCGTCGTGAAGGGCGGCGGCGTCGAGGGTGGTGTCGGTGTGCGTGTGTGTGTTGAAGGGGGTGGGGTGGCAGGGGGACCGGGTTGGGCAAGTTCATGTCCCTTGTCTCCCTGTTTGTGTCCGCCTTCCGCATTGTTGGGCATAGTCCTCGAAGGGCGGTTGTGGCGGTGCCCGCTGCCGGCCGCCTGCGCTACGAATGCCTCTGTCCTTTTTTCTTGTGTTCAGTACAGTCGCCCCATTCGTGGGCAGACACACGGAATGCCCGCTAGCGCTTCCGAGTAACCGAGCGTTGGCGTGCGCTGAGGGGTGGGGTCGCTGTAGGGGTATAAGAAAGGAGAGGGGAGTTCACCGGGGCGGATGCACACACAGAGACGTGCACAAGTACACCGCTGGGGCACCACACCTCTTCGCCTTCCTCGCCGCACATTATCTCCCACGGCCCGGCGCTGCTGGGGCCACGGCGCGCTTAGTTGGGCACTACCGGCACCTCGATCGTGACGACGCGGCCGCTCTTGAAGTACACAGTAGCTGCCTCGCCAGCGTGGAGGTGAGTTGCGGCGCTCTGCACCTCCGCGTCAGGTCTCTCGCAGGCCGCGCCGTCGACCTTCAGCGTCATGGTGTCGAGGTTTGCCTTTGGGTTGTCGCCAAGGTTAGGGGTCTGCATTAGGATGCACATGCCGTAGTCGTCGATGATGCTGCGCATTATGGGGAGGCGGAAGAGACCGCTATACTCGGACCAGGAGCCACAGTAGAGGTACGGATGGCCCAGGCCGAGGTGGTGCACCAGGGCGATATTGATGCAGGCAGTGACGCCGCTGCCGCAGGAGAAGACGAGGCTCGACAGATCAGTCGCGTCACCCGCGCCTTGCACGACGGTCATGATGTTGTGGCGAATCTCCTCCTCACTGCGCAGCACCTTGCCGTCACCGCGTGTCACGAGGTGCGACGCGTAGGGGAGGTTACGCGCGCCTTCGATGTGGCCTGGCATCTTGTCTGCGGCGTACGGGCGTACCGTCGAGGCGAAGCGGTCGGCGGAGCGCGCGTCAGTGATGATCGCGTTAGGCGGGATCTCATCCACGAGGTAGTGATGCTGGAAGGCCGTCTTGTAGGGCCAGTGCGTTGCGGGAGCCGGCAGCGACGAGGGCTCGCCGGACTCCATCTCCAGCCCCGCAGCCTTGCAGGCCTGAAAGCCGCCGTTGATCACGTACGCCTCGGCGCCAAGAGAGTTCAGCATCCACCACAGGCGGCATCCACCCATGGCGCCGCACTCGTCATCGTAGCAGAGCACCGGCAGCTCTCCCGCCATGCCGTTCGCCATGCACCAGCCGATAAACTCAGCACAGGGCGGCAGCGGGTGCCGGGCGGTGCTGGTGAGCACCAACTTGGAGAGGTTTGTATCCACATCGGCACGGATGGCGCTCTTCACATGCTCCTTCGCGTACTCGATGCTGCCGTGGTCCTTTATCTTCAAGCTGTACCGGCAGTCCACGATGCGGTATTCGGCAAGGTGGTCCTTTACCTCACTCGGGTCCAGGAACACCTTGCCCGGGTGTTTCGGCGCAGCAGCGGGAGCAGACATGCCGAGACGGGGAGACGAGAGGGGGGGTTAGAGAGAGTGAGCTTTCGGTATCCTTACCTGGTCGACTATCTGCTCAGCCCCGTAGCGTGTAAGAAGGTGTGTAGGGGAGGGGGAGGGGGTTGTGGGGAGTGGCCGGCGATGGTGCGCCAACGCGCTCGAATTTTCATAAGCGTGTGGGGTGGGAAGGGGGTGGGGTGGCGTGGGGCCGCCTCGGCCGTCAACAAGGACGCCTCTCCCCGATCAGGCGGCATCGTGGCGATCACGCCGCCGTAGGCACACACAGGGAAGGGGGTTTTCCGGCGTATTCTGTGTTCTTCGGGGTGCGGGGGATCGGGGGTTGGAGGACGAATTACAGAAACGGTAGAGCCATGGCTTGACGGGGAGGCTGCGCTGGGTCTCCGCAGGATGCGAGGTTCGTGTGCAACGCCGAGCATGTAGTCCCCTCCCCCCCTTTTGCCCCCTCGACGACCACCGCCACTGACAGCGGACAGGGCTCGCGGGGTTGACCAGTGGAGGGGTAAAGGCACACCCACCCACACACCCACCCAGACACACACGGTTCTTCACCACCGCTGCCAGTCGCACATCACAGCAGACGTGCAGAAACATTCAACAGAAAAGGGCTCACGCAGGGCGTAGTAGAGAGAGGAGCACCATCACACACACCAATTTCTCCGTGCCTGCGTGCGTGGGTGTGTGTGTGTGGTGGTGGTGGTGGGAGGAGGAGGGAGACCTCCCGGCTGCGACGGATCTTCTGGTTGCGGCGCATTCGTCTTGGTATGGTAAGACAGGCGAAACAGAGAGGAGGGGGGGGGAGGCAAGACGGACGACAGCGACGACGAACCGCGGATAGAAAAGGGCACACGAGGCAGTCTGCGCAGCACAGTGGAAGGGGAGGAGAATACAAGGCCTGAGAAGAGTGGGGAGGGGGAGGGGGGAAGACACACACACACACACACGCGGACACACAGAGAGATGCACTAGTTCCAGTTGCGCACAATCTTGCCGTCCCAGTTGAGCCGATCACCCTTCTGCATTGTGTAGTAGCGGTGCGTTTTCCAGCGGCGCCACGGCGAGCCAGCCTTTCCCCAGTGCGGGTTTGCCTCCCAGAAGCGCTCGATGCGCTCCTCCATGAGGGGCCTGAAGTGACGGATGAGTCCCTGCACCGGCCACGCCGCCGCCGTCCCGAGCGCGCAGATGGAGCGGCCCTCCATCTGCTTGGACACGTCCCAGAGGGTGTAGATTTCCTCCTTCTTGGCGTTCCCGTTGACGAAGCGCTTCATCATCTTGTCCAGCCACGGGCTGCCCTCGCGGCACGGCGTGCACTGGCCGCACGATTCGTGCATGTAGAACTGCGACAGGCGTTCAATCGCGTTGATCACGTCGGTGGTCTTGTCCATGACGATCACCGCCGCCGTGCCAAGGCCGGTCTGCGCCTCCTTGAGCGCATCGTAGTCCATCAGGATGTCGTCGCAGATGTGCTTTGGGATAAGCGGGCACGAGGAGCCGCCGGGGATGACGCAGAGTAGGTTGTCCCAGCCGCCACGCACGCCGCCGGCGTGTCGCTCGATCAGTTCGCGCAAAGGCATGCTCATCTCCTCCTCCACGGTGCACGGGCGGTTCACGTGGCCAGAGATGCAATACAGCTTCGTGCCGGCGTTGCCTTTGCGGCCGAACTGCGCGAACCATTGCGGGCCACGGCGGATTATGGTCGGCGACACCGCCACCGTCTCGCAGTTCGTCACCGTCGTCGGGCACCCGTAGAGGCCGACGTTCGCCGGGAACGGCGGCTTCAGCCGAGGCTTGCCCTGGCCGCCCTCTAAGCTGGCGATCATCGCCGTCTCCTCACCGCAGATGTACGCGCCGGCGCCGCGGTAGGTGTAGAGGTCAAAGTCCCAGCCGCTGCCGCACGCGCTCTTGCCGAGGTAGCCCTTCGCGTACGCCTCGTGAATCGCCTTCTCGACCGCGCGCCACTCGTTGTAGAACTCGCCTCGGATGTAGATGTAGCCGTAGCGGGCCCGCATTGCAAAGCCAGCCAACAGTGCACCTTCCACAACCTTGTGCGGCTCGTGGCGCATGATCTCGCGGTCCTTGCACGTGCCAGGCTCCGACTCATCGCAGTTCACCACAATGTAGCTCGGGCGGTCATCCTGCTTCTTCTTGGGCATGAAGGACCACTTCAGCCCGGACGGGAAGCCGGCACCGCCACGGCCACGAAGGCCGCTCGCCTTGATCTCGTTGATCACCCAGTCATGGCCTTTGAGGAGGATGTCCTTGGTGCGGTACCAGTCACCACGCCGCTCCGCCGCGTCGATGCCCGTGCCGAAGTCGTTGTACAGGTTTGTAAAGATACGGTCCTGGTCCTTCAGGCAGCCGTGCACGCGTTCCAGGAGCGCCGCCGATGAGCGGAGCCACCCCTGACGCATCCTGTCCCGTTCGCGGTGGTGGCACCGCAGGCGCAGCAGCTATGAAAAGCAGTGGCAAAATTGTGCGCTTCGCCCTCCGTACAGGCGACGCTGCGACACGCTCATACAACACGCTATATATAAATAAATATAGAAAAGTAGACTCCGACTACGACGACGACTGTTAGTGCTATCGCTACTACTCCGCCGATGGAATGGCGGTCCCTACACAGCTATCAACGAGAGCCGCCTGGCCCCTGCTCCTCCTTGTGTGCGTGTGCGTGTGCGTGTGCGTGCGTGTGTGTTGAATGTGCTGTACGTGTTTTCTCTCCCTTCGTGCCTCCCTTCTTCCTCGTAGCGGGACAGCGGCGAGTGGTGTCCCGTGTAGGGCGGACTGAGTGGACGCACTCGAGGGTGTTTTGCTAACGTGTGGGCTACAAAGTCCGGTGGAGCGTCTGGAGAGATGCCACTCTACGCAGTCAGAGACAAGGGGGTTGGGCGGGAAGAGAAACAGCCAACCGGACGGGTGGAGGACGAAGAGGGAGGGCGAGCATTCGAAAGGGGTCGGGGTTGGGCAGAGAAGCACATGTGCTTGTCGGCAGCATCTGGTGCTCGTCCGGCGCCACGTGCTGCACCCTCGCACGCACGCAGGCTTGTGAGGCGATATGTCTTTGTCTTTCATCGTTTCTCCTTCTTGTGTTTTGTGAGAGAGCAAGCGGTGGGTGTGGGTGGACTGCCCGCGCTTACATGGTGAAAGGGGGGGGGCGGGGGCGGGGGTTACTACTCCGCCTCCTTGCGCTGCGTCAGCTCTGTTCGTGTGAGCTCATGCGACTGGCAGAGGTGGAAGGCCTCGGTGAGACTGACGCAGTCCGGTGCCCAAAAGCCCTGGTCACTGATGCAGCGCTGTGCCTGGGCTCTGAGGGGGATGCACTTCTCAATTTCCTTTTGGGCTGCCACCTTCTTCTTGAAAGACTCCGGCACCTCGTCCCACTCCATCTGACGCCCATTGCCGACGGCGTACGTCTGGCCGCCGCCCTTGATGACAACCATCCTGACGGGAGGGGGAGGGAGGGAGGGAGGGGCGGTTTCGTGTTTTGTTGCCCGTATGTGCGCGTGTCTGTGTGTTGGAGGTGGACTGTAATGCTAGTGCACAGTTGGTTCTCTCGACGAGCTGGAGGAGGAGGGGAAGAGGAGAAGGTGTGTGTGTGTGTGTGTGCGGCGGCGGCGGCAGTGAGCGCACATGTGGAGAGGAGTGAGGCGGGTAAGTGGGTCGGTGGCCAGAGGTCTTCGCTGTCAGCGCTCATCCACAACCGAGTAGACGCACCCGGAGATACGGTGTGCGTGCATGTGTGTGTGTGTGTGTGGAGGGGAGGGGGAGGAGGGGCGCCGACGGACACGGACTACAACACCCAGCTCCACCACACGTCTCTCTCTCTCTCCCATTCTCCGTTTCTCTCTGTGTTTCACACGCGCTCGGCTCTCTTCCGTCACCTCGATGCCGCTCCCGCCCGCCCGTCACGTTGACGTCGACGAAGGCGCGCAGAGAAGGGGTGGGGAGGGGGCATGGAAGGAGAGAGCGGCTGGGGTTTGTCTGCTCTAGAAGAGGGTTTATTGTTGGTGTAGCACAAAAGGAACACACACACACACACGCACACGACGCAGAGGGAGGGGAGGGGGGGGCAACGGCAACCACGTGCGACATCTGCCGTGGCTCCGCCCACGCTCGGGCTACAGCACGTGGTAGAGAGACGGCGCACGGGTCGCTCTGCCCCCCCCCCCTCTCCCTTTTCCCACCCCTTCCTTCAACGCATTCACGCTTGCACGCACACACATCATTACTCCCCTTCCTGTTAAACACCAAACGACAGCGACGAGGATGGTTAGATGGAGGGTGCGCACACAGGGGGGGGAGGGAAGGGGGGGAGGAGGAGGTGTACTGACGTGGGGGTTGGTGGTGGTTGCGCGAGGAGGAGGAGGGGGAAAAGCCGCATATTAGTGCCACCGTGAGTCCAGAGCATCATGGACGAACCACAAGAACAGCTACCACGACAACCACACACACACACAACCACGCGCACGCACAGGCACACACACGCACGCATACACACGTGAAGACAAGGAGTCGAAAGCACGTAACAGCAAGCGAAAATATGATGAAGAGAGATGGCGAGGAAGCACAACGTAGACACACAGGAGAGGTTTGCGGGGGGAGAGAGGTGTGTGTGTGGGGGGGGGCGATGATGCCAGCAAACCAATCGACCCAATAGCGGTGGCGAAGCAAGAGGAAGCACACAAGCAAAAGGGTGGGTGGGCACAACGAGAGATAAAAGACACGTACGCCCACGCCTACAGAGGAACGCTCGTACATGTCTCTCTCTCCCTCCCTCTCGCACACTACCTGTCGGGATGGGCATGTGCACGTACGTACGTGCGAAGAGGGCGTACGAGCCAAAGAAATCGCGGGGCTGGGAGGGAGGGAGGGCAGAGCGTACCACACACACACACACACACACATGAAAGCCGAGATGCCACCACACCGACCCCGTTCCACCCCATATCCACGTCCACTCACATACGCGCTGGGAAGAGAGCGAGAGGATCGAAAACAAGGCCGTGGTGCTGACGCGCATATCTGGACATGCGCCGATGCGGAGTTCGTGTCTGTGCCGTGGTTGGGCCGAGAACGGCAGCAGCTCTCGGGATGAAGGTGAGGGCGGTGGGTGGAAGAGGGGGAGGTGTGTGTGTGTCGTGGCCGTCGTCGTTGCCATCGCTTCGAAATATACATGGCAAGGGGAGACACAACCGAGGTGCTGCTGGTGGCATGGATGGATTGTACGCGTCTTTCATCACTCTAGTAGCCGACGTGAAAGGAGTGCGAGCATGCGTACGCATCACTTCGTGATGTTCCACACCAGTGGCTCCTCGCGGCAGAAGGGACACTTGCCCAGCTGCTGCGCATCCGCCACGCACAGGATGTTGCCGCAACACCACAGCTCTACAAAGCAGCCGGCCGACGGCGGCTCGAGGCAGACGCCGCAGACCTCCTCGTCATCGGCGCCCATGGTCATGTTTGGCGGGATCAACACCTGACACGTCTCTTCGTTCTGCTCGTCCTCTGCGTTGCCGGCCGGATCGCTCAGCAGGGCAGCACCGAAGAGGCCGTCCCTGGGCCCCGAGCGTCCAGTGACTATCTCGGCCTCCATGACGTGGGCCTGTGTGGGTTGTATGGGAGGTGATACCTGAGAGAAAGGGAGAGCGCTGAGAGCACGTGTGGATAGCGGAGAGAGTATGGAGGAAGAGCGAGCGAGGGAGAGGGCTCCTGAGGATCCCGGGTGCGTGTGTGTGCAACGGTGGGTAAGAGCTGGGGAAGGGGGGGAGAGAGAGAGAAGTGGTAGTGGGCGATACAGAGAAGGCACGAGAGTTCGATCTTACCTCCTCCGCAGTTGGCAGGGAGGGCGGGGGGGAGGGAGGCGGAGGGGCTCGGGAGAGACGACGCGTTGGTAAGGATGATGATGGGCCCCCGCAACATCCACAGCTCTCAACGCCTTTGTGGCCCCATCGCACCGAGTCGGTCTTTCCTCCCTCTCCCATGGTCGCACAGCCACACACAGATAATTAGAAAGGACCCATGCCAAGAAGAGAATGTGCGCGCACTTGTGTTGCTCACACGTGTGTCTGTGAGGGTAGCTGCACGTCCCTGCGCCTCGGAGTGGGGTGTTGATGGGTTTCCTCTCTGTCTTTGGCTGTGTCGAGGGGTTTGACGCCTTAGAGGAGGCGGAGGCCAGGAGAGAAAGAGGACGCAGGCAGCGGCACGTTACGTGTGCTAAAACCCAGACCACGCAACGCACGCCACCTACAGACACAAGCAGACTTGCGTCTCCCATCCCCCTCCCCAATACGACTGCCTGCATTACACGAGAAAGTACACACAGGCGCACATGCAACGATGACCACCGCGCCGCCACCGTCGGCGAGACCACCCCTGAGTCCATTTCACTTTCTTCATCGACGCACGTGCAGGAGCACACGCGAAGAAAGAGGAGAGCCCGATGGCGTGGGGAGATGCGGACGGGGATATCGATGGGGTGCGGAATCATCTTCGCCCTTCATCACCCGTCACGGTCGGGTTTGGTCGACCGTCTTGTGCGCCGCATTCGTGAGGTGCGAGGCCGCCTGCTTCGCCGCCCGCAGCTCGATGTTGCGCTGCCGATTCGCCACAATCTTGTCCTGCCCGTCCAGCCGGCTGTGCTTTCGACCGCGCCGGTTGCCTCCATCGCTGCCGCTGCGGACATCCTCACCTGTGACAGGGGTGGAGGGGGAGGAGGAGGCGCCTGCTGACGACTTGTACTTGTGCGCTGCCTCGCGCTTCCGCTCGCGCTTGGCGCGGTAGTGCATGTAGTCCGCGTTGTCCGGCAGCTCCGTTTCGTCCATGAGCACACGCAGATCATCTGGGGACTTCTTCGCGGCGCAGGATTCGCGTGACGGCGGCGGAGTCGGCACCGGCGCGACCTTTCGTAGAACGATGAGACGGCGCACAACCTTGAGCGACACCCGCTGCGCGATGTTGCACACAATGCGCAGGGACGGGTGGGTGGGCAGCTCGTCGTCCGTGTAGTGATCGGTGGTGGGGTGCCAGAAGGTGAGATGGCCTCCGACGACGAGGTATGTGGCGGCGAACATGACGAGATCCAGCAGCACCTCGTGGGTGGGGTAGGCGGAGAAAGTGACAGCTTGCTGTTTGACGGCGTTGTCGCGGCCAGCCTCCGTAGAGGCCGCTGCTGCCGTTGGGATGGTGGGAGTCGTTGTTTCCACCTTCTTGCGCGGCTCGCGTAGGCCGTACGGCGGGTCCGTGATGATGCTGTCGAAGATGCCCCCGGAGCCGAGACGCAGTGCGCAGGTGTGCCACGTCCGCGGCCACGCGGAGAAGTTCATGCGAGCTCTGTCAGGGGGTGGGAGGTGGTACAGCTTGAAGTTGGTGATCATGCTTGGCAGCACACGCTCCTCCTCCGTCAAGACGCACAACTGCTCCTCAGGGTAGGCCGCGAGCGCCAGGCGGCGTTGCTGCTGCATCTGTGGACTCGTCTTTCCCTTCTCCGTGCCGGCCCGCATCGCCCGTCCATCAGCGTCGGAGCCGAAGGTCCTGGCGCCGTAGTGCGCCGCCGCGATGAGCAGGCTCCCCGTGCCGCAGAACGGGTCGTACACGTAGTGGCCGCGACACACGCCTGACATGTTCGCCATCATAAGCGACTCCTCCGGCGGCATGGAGGTGGTGCCGATGTAGGGCCGCTTTCGCAGGTCGTACGTGGCGAGGAGCGCACTGCGGCTGGACTCGACGCAGAGGCAGCAGTGAAAGACGCGCAGCAGCGGCGCATTCGATACCCATCCTTGCGCTCCAGGGGGCGCGTTCTCGATAGCGTGCTGGAGGAATATGTAGTAGGCGCGCCCTGGCTGTCGCCACTCGACCTCACCAGCGCGCGGCACACGCTTCAGCACCGCCTCCGCCACCGCACGCTTGGCGTCCGCGGAGTACTTCTTGCCGATTGTCTCCACCTGGTAGGAGTATGTCGAGCTCGCGAGGTGCGTCGTCTCGTCCTCGCCGACGAAGGCGGTGGCAGCGGTGGTGGGGGAGGAGGCAAGAGATGGGGCTGCAGATCCTGGCGCGGTACCATGGCGCCCTTCGAGGCACGCGTAGAGGTCCTCCAGTGTAGGGGCCGTCTCGAAGAGCGTGTACACTCCGCGCAACAGCGCGCAACGCTCCGCGAGGGCCTTGAGCTCGGAACGGCTCGCCGGGGACTCGAAGACGCTGAACCAAAACGTATCGGCGCCACCTGCAACCCATGGGATCTTGTCGTCCAGAAACGTGATGGGGACGCGCAGCGTGGCGGCCACGAACTGAAACTCTGGCAACCGAAAGTCAGCCAGACTCGCCGAGGAGGCAAAGACTGCCACGTACTTCATCGCTGGCGTTCAACACCTCGCGCTCTTTCCCTTGCTTCTGCACTTCTTATCACGCTTGCTTCGACGGTGGAAAAGCAGCGGAGCAGAAGAGGCACACGGTGCGGAGGATGTCAGCTGTGGGGGCGCGCGTGTGTGTGTGTTCCAGCGTATGACGTCGGAGTGCAATGGATGCCTTGTGCGCGGGCCTTGAGAGGAGGAGCAGGATGGGGCATGAAGAGAAGTGCATGTGAGGGAAGGGAGTTACTCGACACACACAGAGAGAGAGAGCCAGGACGGCGTGGAAGGTGGATGATGGCCTTCTCCGTCTCCGCCATCTGCAGCTACACTCTCTCACGACTGGCCTGCTGCACCTCTCTTCTTCCCCACCCCCTCCCCTCTCATCCTCCTCCCTTTGTGTGTCTACGTGGATCTGGGAGCGGGGGCGCGGGAGTGGAACCACACGTCATGTGACGCCGTGTCATGTTGCTTCATCCTTTCGTTGCCGTGGGTTCTCAAGGATCTAATCAACATCTGACCAGCGCGAAGGAAAACACGCAGACACACACCTACACATACATATATACATACATATATACATACGTGTGTGTGTGCCTACACATACGTGCCGCTGCCGTCGAAACAACCTTGGCTGCGTGCATGCCACCGCTCTCACTTGCCACCCCTTATCACTGCTCCTACGGTTGCAACCGTAATCCATGATGCACGCCTGCACACAGGAGGGGGAGGGAGGGGGGGCTAGCTGTACATCAACAGAGTGGAAGGGGAAAGCAAAGAGTACGACGAACGTCATCAGCGACACTGAGAAACGCAAGAGGGCGAGAGCGAGTCAGGTGATGCGGAGGAGCCCGTACAAGAGGGCTCGCAGTCACAGACACACCGACGAACCCGCCTTCGCTGAGGGAGGGAGGCACGGACTCCCGTACCATATGCGGGTTCCGCGGTCTCTCTCTTAGTGACCCGGGTGGTACAAGGCGGAGAGACGCGGGTCTTCGGCGAGTCGCTGGGCCAGTTGATTGTACTTTTCACTCGCATGATCGATGTGCTGGAGCAGCCGCTCATCCAGCACCTTCATACGCCACGTCGCCTCCTTGCAGTAGAGGGCAAAGGCCTCGGTCTCCTTGTCGCCCTCCAGCGCTGATGCATCGCAGTTTTTGCGGTACAGCTGCTGCCGCTTGCTGAATTCCACCTTTTCCTTGTCCATGCGGCTCTGCATAATGTGGCCTCGCTGGATGAGCCGATCCTTCAGCTCCTGCAGCGCCTCGTCCCTCACCTGCCTCGCCTGCTCCATCGACAAAGGGACGCTGAGATAGTTGCCGTCGAAGTCGGCCGGCATCTCGAGCTTGGCGATGTAGGGGGCAAGGTAGTCCTTGCGTGACTCCTCGCGACGGGCTGCCTCGGCGAGCTTCTTTGCGCGCTCCGCCTCCGTCTCCTTCGGTCTATTGCGCAGCGTGTCGTACACACTGAGGACGTGTTGTGGCTTGCTGTGTCCCTGTTCGATGCTCTTGAGAATATCCATACACTCGTCTGACTTCGCCCGCTGCTCCATCAGGCACGCCACCTCCACAGCATTCAGCCACTTGCGCTCATTGTACAGATCGAGCTCGCTTGGCGGCTCCTCGCCGGGCAGAGAGACCACCCGCATCGGCGGCTCTGCCGGCTTGCCCGCAGCGGAGGCGGCGATGTATTCCTCCACCGAGGACGACGGCTTTGCGAACATGTGATATGGACGGAGGATGCTGCCCGCGTCGTAGTGAAAGAATACCCATATCTCCCCCACCGTGGGGGCGCCGTTGTTGCCACCACTCTTCCCCTCCGACGCAGGGCGTCGGAAGGTCATCTTGGCCACGTCCTTGCGTGCCGGCACACTCTCATTGCGTAGAAACTTCTGACTGATGCGCACCGGATCCAGTCGTGGGTATACGTGCAATGCTGAGACGTTCCCAGGGCCCTGCACGATGAGGCTGTGCATGTCCCTCTCACGCATCGTGGACGGGAAGCCGTAGCTGAAGCTGCGGTACCACAGTCGGTCGCTACGTCCCTTGTAGAACTCCTTCACCTTACGTAGCGTGCTCACGTCGTACAGCAGCTCCGTGCGGCAGTACAGACCGTCGCTGCGCGCTCTCCAGTAGAACTTCATGGTCCGCTGCTTGCCAGGCTCGTAGATGAGCTCCCGAAGGCCCTCGACAGACGTGTTGTGGATGCGGCCCTTCTGGTACCACTCTATCACCTTGCGGGGTCCTTCCGACGCCTTCTCCAGTGATACCGATGACAGACCGGATAAGATGAAGGACTCCTTGGAAGACGACTGTGGGGCGGATGAAGGAAAGACAGTGGTGCGGCGGAGCTTGTCGGCGCGGTGAGCGTAGAAGACGTGTGTCTCGTGCAACTCGGCGTACTCGGCGTCTGGCACTACCACCTCCAAAATTCGATAGTCGCTCTGCGAGTAGGGTGCGTAGCGGCGCACTACGGCGTTGACGTACGTGGTTTCCTTGTATCCACCGGGGTAGCGGCTTTCGTACTGCTGGCGGTTCAAGATCAGCTCGCTCGACCACAGATTGGGAATATACATGCGCCGGCTCCTTGACGAGTCGAATACTTCGGTCGTGGCCACTGTGGTGGCGGTCGTGGTTGCGACCAGTTCGTTTGTGAAGGCGCGCCGTGTCGTCGAGGAGGTACCGACGAGGCTCTCCACCTCCTCGTCGCTAGGGTTTGTACACGAAAAGAGGCTTTCCCACTGGCTTTGGTCGGCTAAGTCAGGGGAGAGGAAGCTCACGGGAGCCTCAGGTCGCATGTTCACGTGGTAGTCTTGGTGGTTGAAGAGCGCCTCGACCGAGGTGTACCGACTGTCTGTGGCAGAGAAGGGTATTAGCTGCCCCGTGGACGGTTCCACAAAAACCGCCTTGGAGACGGACTGCCTGCCGCCAGGCAGGACGAGCACCCAGGAGTGAATCGGCTTGACGGCACCGCCGCGCACATTTGGGGTTTCAGTGTCCTTGGGATAGTCACCGCCACTGGCCATGACGCTGTCTTTCTTGCTGACTGATACTGGGTCGGGATCTGTCGTCAGCCGCAGTGTCAGCTTCTCTGGAATCAGGGCCACATACGGGTTATTTTGTGGCATGTCATCTTCCACTTCATCATCGGAGTTGGCCTCCGTGGGCAGAGCGCCTTCCCACATGGTGCTCTTCTGATCGGACAAGCAAACAGCCTTGGTTGCGGAACCGACGACAACGTAGGCGTTGAATCCGGCGCCAATCAGAATAGAGACGAGCACGAGAGAGATTTCAAAGCAGTTGCCAACCTGCCAGTCCAGCGCCGTTGCAGGCGAGACGATTTGCTGTGGGAGTTGCTCCACTGTGTCATCGTACTCGTCGTCGTAAATGGATGGATCGTAGAGAGGCTCGTAGCGCACGTAGTCGGCCACAAACTGGCAGGTCCCCTCCAAGTCAAAAAGTTCGTCGTACGGCAGCAAAGTCGGCCGCACAAACGAGCAGATCATCTTTGGCCGCTGACACTCATTATTCGGCAAGAGAAACAGCGGCTTGCGGTCAGGAAAGTACTTGTGATACAGAATATCAAACTGCGTGGTGACTGTGATCAGGTTGTCATCTGTTGTGGTGTTGGTGTAAAAAGGGGCGGGAATATCGGGAGACCGGAGGAAGGCCTGAAGCCGATCCGCCCTAGAGGCGGTGGCGGACGACGAGACCATTAAGGCTGCTTTCCGGGTGGCAAATGCAGCAGACTCACAAATGTCGGCCTGTAGCAGCATCAGAAAAGGGAAGAGAGGTGAAAGCGCGAGAGAAGTTCGGTGTTCATTCACCTAAAGTGGCAAGTCAACATAAATGCTCGATGATGATACGCGTTTGCCTGTCAGCTCACCATTAAAAAAAGGCGAGCTACAGGACAGACAACTAAGGGTACCAAAGCTATTGTAATGGCGATGCACTGCCGCCGACAATTTCCCCCTCCTCTGCCTGCGTTTCTTCGCCTCGCTACTGGCTAGCGCGCATCCGCAGTGTTTCCTTTTTTTTTTCGGTGTAGAGGGGCAATCCATGAAAGGGTGTTGAGAAAAACAGATGAATTCACTATCATGGGAGTCTAGCGAGTCCGCGTTGCTACAAAAGAAAAAAACTAAGTACTAATGGTTCTCGGACGACATGCTCAGCGTATGAGATGCGTGGACTGCAGCTTTACACGCAGAGGGCTTCAAGAAGAAAGTATTACTGCATGTCCTTGGGCCTAGCGATGAGGACAGTCTCGTAGTTTTTTCGGCAATACATATCCCAGTAGAAAACCCCCCATGCAGCGGCAGCAATGCAGAGTAGCGCGCAGTACAGCGGCGAGACAGTCAGGAGATTGATGTCGCCAGGCATCACCAAACGTCCTGAAAGTGTCTGCGGAGTGAAGGTTTCGTAGTTCATAAACGCTGCCTCGTTACGCGCACCGACCTCTGCACCCTTGGCGCTGCTCTTGTACTCGAACGAGGAGCGTGGATGATCGGCCATAGGCTTCATCTGGTAGGTTTTGGCAAACTCTTCTACTTCAATACGCTGCGCGACGTCCGCCGCGCCCATGTTCTGAGAGTTGGCATGGAGGAAAAGAGTGGTGGCAAAGGCGCTGCCACGGCGAGAAGAGAGCTTAAGGAGAGTGCACTGCATCTTCCGGTGCGTTCTGTGAAAAAGAGAGTCTTGGGAAAGTAACCACACCTCTGTTTGGAAATCAGCGGAGTTAGCGAAAGAAGCAGTATGGGAACGAAGGAGGAGGGAATAGGAGAATGTTAGAGAAGAGAGCAGTAATCGGGATGCCACGGTATTATCTTTGCGGGAATGAAGCTGCTGTGAGGAATAAGCCCACAACACATAGCTGAATTTATGTTCAGCTCCATTCATCGAAAAGTGTAACAGTGCTTTCTCAGGGAAAGCAAACGATAAAATTAAAGGTACGCCGCAAACGAATGTGTTGCACGAATGGTGCCTCACTGCGTGACAACAAAAACGACATAGTTTCGGTCCACTTGTTCGTCTTTGAGCCAGAGGAGCACAAGAGACACCGGATTGAAATACTGTGAAGGTTACAGCGTGGGGCAACACACCGCAGCGCTAAAACAAAAACACACTTACTAGCTGGGACACTACTCTTGCTTAGCTACTTTCCGGTTGGCGGCGAACACTTACCCGCAGAGGTGGCGACAGTGTTGAACACGGAGAGTGCTTGGGTTGCAAACGTCGCAGGATCACTTACTGGCTGAGACATCACCACTGTGTTGGATTCTTTTGCCAGTTCGCCAAACTTCTCAATATAGCTTTCTGCCACACGGAGAGAGATAGCCTCGTTGCTGTGCTTCGCCTTTTCAATGGCATCGGAGACGATGGAGATGTTGTCGGACACCGCGGCTGCCTTTACTCGGATCGCCACTGCAGCGCCCTCCGACTGCCGTTCTGCTGTGTACTTCTCCGCGTCTGCAACGCACTGCTGCGCAATCTTCATGCCGTTAGCGCGGTTGATCGTCGCGGTAGACTCACCTTCGCTCTCTAGGATGAGCTTGCGCTTTTTTCGCTCCGCCTCAGCCTGCAGATCCATTGAGCGGCGCACCAGCTCGCTCACCACAATATCTCGGATCTCGTAGCGTTTGCACTCAATACCCCACTCGTTTGCTTCACGACGAAGCACTTCCACAGTGCTTTGGTTAAGACTGGCACGCTCCCTAAAGAGGCTATCCAGTGACATCCGCCCAATCTCGCTGCGCATTGTTGTTTGCGCCAAGTTAATCAAGTTGAACACGGGGTTCTCAATATTGTAACTGGCTTTACACGAATCCACGATCTTGAGAAAGAGAACGCCGTCAATCTCCACCATCACATTGTCAGATGTGATTGCTGATTGGTTGGGAATTTCGATACCTTGCTCCTTCACATTGTAGTTGTAGCGAATCTTATCGATGAAGGGTACCACCACCCACCATCCAGAGTCCAGTGTGCGGTGATAGCGACCAAGTCGTTCCACGACGTATTCATGGCCTTGCGGGACAATGTTGAAAAACGTGTTTCGTGGTGGGCGCTCAATAAAAGAGGCAGGGTCAAGCAGCATTTTCTGCGAGCGCTGCATCATCATGCGGGAAGAAGCACTGGCTCCCGGAGGGTGCTCTTGAGGGGCCGAGTTGATGGGATACGAGGCACCTTGAGCCCCGTATTGAAGCAGTACAATTCCACGACGAAGCATCTTTTTGTTCCAACTCGCATTTAATTCTTGAGTTTAAAGCCTAATGAAAACAGAGAATGCAGAGGAGGGAAATGGAGAAGAGGACTTCAATATTAGCGGGTGGGTGTGAGGCTGAAAGAAAATTGAGAGCGGCAGATTTCAAAGGGTTCGTCTTCTTCCAACTCTCGCCTTGCCATGGTGAAGCAGGCATTACAGAATCAGAAGTGCGGCGTTTTGTGTCTTGTTTTTCGATCACGTAGAGAAAATCAGCTGTTGGCCTATGCAACCGCATGGGCTCTCAACTGGCTTCCAGTCCACGTGCTATTAGCTCCACAATGGCGAAATGTGAGCTTTTACACAGGCTTGAATTCGACGGATGAAGCTTCCGGCCGCTAATATTCAAGTGTGCGTTGGCTGGTTTTGCGACCATGCGAAACCTTCGCTGTGGTAGGGCATCAGCTCCCTGCTGAAATGGTTCGCCCCCTCGCCTTGCGCAATGCCGCGATTCCACAAAATGTGCAACATTCTGTTTTCCTCACGTGTCTATCATCCCATAGAACATCTGTTCAACTCTATCTGGCCTGTCACAGGCCCAATTGCGTGGTGCAAGGAAGCGGTAGACACGCGGTATGGCAGTGCCGACCCAGTCATCTGAGCACGGCCTCTGCCCTAAGGTATGCCCAGCCTCCGCTTCGCAGGTCGCCTCAGTGGCTCCCAATCGTGCCGACCGCCATGCGGCGCATCCCCCTCAGGACGGGTCGGGCCCCCACCAGCAGGTAGTCAGGGCCAAGTGGGATGCATTCAAGTCACGCCAACACTCTGCCCATCATGTGGATGGCACAAGCGTACCCACTGTCGCAGGTGGCTCCGACGCGGCGCCGTCCTCGACCTGACGCTGCCGACATCTGCAGCGATACATCGCCCTGGCCCCCTAGGGAGAGTGGGCGCTCGACCCTCACACGGCTCTGGGGTGTCCCCCGTCATCAGGGATGTATGTATTTTTCTGCTGATTTTCCAGAGAAGTACAGTCAAGGAGCGGGGGGGGGGAGAGGAGACGTATGCAGAGGTGCCCATAACTGTTCCTGAGGATGTTACTTTCTTGAGAGGCATGACAGGGAGAAAACGTGCGAACGTATTCGCAGCTCTTCGTGGACTGGAAGCGGGGGTTTCATAGGTGTGTGTTTATCTTAACCTGGGAGAGCTTATAGAAAAAAACAAGATAGCGGCACTGGACACCGTGTCGCCAAGCTGCACCACAGCTTCGTGTATTCTGCGAGGCGAAGAGATGTGCACTTATTCTCTGATATGTCTGACTCCATTGATTATTTGCCACAGTCGATCTCATCCTTTTTCTTTTGTTACTTGAACTGCTGTCCCTCTTCTCTTCTCCCTTGCTTCCCGTTTTGCAGTGATTCGAATCATCTTGCCATTCACGGTCGGTACTACACGCATATTTTTTTTTCCTGGTCAGAAGTGCAGCCATGTTTCATACGTCACGCCTAGCCGTTCCACGGTTCGCCACAAAGACGAGTGCGCTACTTACACGGCCAGGCAAGGCGGAGAAGTCTGTCGCACCACCGAATCCTGAGGGTAGAACTGAAGCCAGCGCTGTTAGTGGCGTAACAGAGAGGACCACCGCTCCTCTGCAGCCTCCCATTATCGACAGCACAAAGGAAGGCAGAACACATATTCTTCCACAAAAAGTCTTGAAGGAACTGCTCAACTCTGTGTCGGCCGGGCAGCAGAACTTCCTCTTCGGCTCTGACAAGGACGCTGGTGACCCCACCGTTGGCGTGCTTCGTGCCACTGGAAGCTTCTTTGAATCGATCAATACGGCTTACGAAGGCCGTATGCTTCAAGAGCAGCAGGTCGAGGTAGAAAACTTTGTTGTAAAGCGCCGCATACATTACATGCAGCGTCTCAACGAAGAAACAGAAGAGTTTCGGCGTGAGCAAAAGGAAATCCATGATGAGATACAGCGTATGGAGGCGGAAAAGTACAAGAACGATCTCAACAACGATGTGATTCAGTTTACAAAGGCCAGGGAAACAGAGTACGAAGCTCGCCTGCATGTGGATGTGGAGAAGTATCACAACGCACTTCTTGCATACCGTGCGCGTGTGAAGAAGAGTGACCAACTAGGTGCGGATGGTGAGACCCCGTTGAAGCAGCTGAATATGAATGTGATTGAGATCATGCAGGAAATGGAGATGGACGATACCCTGCGCGACTTTGGCGATGCTGCTGGTATTGGGAACGACCTTTCCGATCAGGATATCCGTAGCTACGTAGTGCAGCGAACCTGCTTCTACGAAAAGGTTGTGCAAGATGAGGTCCACGACTTCACAAAAAGACGCAAGAGCTTTTATGAGGATCTTCTGGAGGCCCGAGCAGTTCGTCATGCCGCCAAAGTTCGAGCGGACACGGAAAAGTTTCACAGTCAACGGCAGAGGTACTACGACGAGCGACTGACTGCTGACGGGTCGTGGATGGCCAAGTGCTTTCAGGAGCACTACAATCGCTGCTTTCTGCAGTCGTACGCGCGCCGAGCCTGGATCGAGCACCGTCGCTACCAGGCCACGTTGGAGGGTATTAAGCTCTTCACGGAAAACGATGAGAAGGTGCCAGCGATATCGAATCCGGCGGATATCAGTATCTCCACTTTAAACGCCGAAATACCGCTTTCCACAATCCTCGACATGTACGAAAGCGAAAATATGGCAGAGGTTACACGAGACGTTTTCCTCAAAGCAGCACGCCGCGTTGCGACCGACTATGCACCTTACAGCGTCGACGAACGCCCTTCGGCGTGAATATTACGCTCTTATAGAGAGGGAACAATACACTTGAACGATTTAAATCTTTTTCATATATTTTTTTCTCCGTGTTTTATGAACCGTAATATCGTGGGACACCCCAGAGCCGTGTGAGGGTCGAGCGCCCACTCTCCCTAGGGGGCCAGGGCGATGTATCGCTGCAGATGTCGGCAGCGTCAGGTCGAGGACGGCGCCGCGTCGGAGCCACCTGCGACAGTGGGTACGCTTGTGCCATCCACATGATGGGCAGAGTGTTGGCGTGACTTGAATGCATCCCACTTGGCCCTGACTACCTGCTGGTGGGGGGCCCGACCCGTCCTGAGGGGGATGCGCCGCATGGCGGTCGGCACGATTGGGAGCCACTGTGAGGCGACCTGCGAAGCGGAGGCTGGGCATAGCTTAGGACAGAGGCCGTGCTCAGATGACTGGGTCGGCACTGCCATACCGCGTGTCTACCGCTTCCTTGCACCACGCAATTGGGCCTGTGACAGGCCAGATAGAGTTGAACAGATGTTCTATGGGATGATAGACACGTGGCAAAAAAAAAATGAAAGCTTTTATTGTGCCCTCGAGTGCCTCTTTTGATCAGCTCACAAGCTGTTTTACACGATTAAAAATAAAACACGGTTACAGCCGTGAAGGGTGCGTATGTTAACATCACCTTTGTTGGATTTCGTGTGGTGCGCTGGCGACGCGGACCTCGTTTGAGGTGAAATGCACGGTGATTTTTTCCATTTAAGCTTGCTCAACGAATTGCATCTCTTCTCCTGACTTTCTGTTGGTGCAACTCTTTCTTGACTGCATTCTGGGCGCATCAAAGAGTCACGGACACACTGCATGGGTTGCTGTGTTGTTTTTTCGTTTGCGCTTGCTTTCACACGTGTTCAGCTTTGGTTTTTGCTGCTTTCTCTTCCGTAGACAATTCTTAACAGTATGTTTCGGCGAGCTTCTGTTCTCCTCTCCCTCCGACCTTCCGAGGCCTACCGGCAGCTTGTCTTGCGGGGCGACCTCTCAAACGATCAAAATCAAATTAGTGCTCTGCCTGTGTTTGACCGTCTTTACGATGATTTGGTGAAGTACACGAAGGAGAGTAAGCGCATCGCTGTTCCGAAGCGGCAAGTGGAGCTTCGCCCTCCCAATCGTCTAGGAATTATCCCATCTTTTTTTCTTCGCCGTGAGCAGGAGAAAAAGGTGGAGCAAGCCCTTAGCGATGATAACAAGGCGGTGTACCATCCCCTGTCGCACGTGAAGGGGCTGTATGTGTGGGGTGGGGTGGGATGCGGCAAAACCATGCTCATGGACCTGCTGTACGATAATGCGCCTCCCGAGATCCGCAAACGGCGCCTTCACTTTCACCAGTTCATGCTGGATATGCAGAAGACGTCAAATTCGATCCGCTACAAGTCGAAGGAAGAGATGCAGGATCCTGCAAACCGGACAAACATGGTGCGCTACAACACCAGTGACAATCGCCGTCGAACCCCGGATGCCGAGATCAATCTGTTCGACGAGGTGGCGCAGCGGATGATCAGCGATGTTGAGCTTCTTTGCTTCGACGAGGTGGCCGTCTCTGATGTGGCACACGCCATGATTCTCAAGCGTCTCTTCCATTCATTCTACAAGATCGGACTTGTTGTCATCTTCACTTCAAACCGCCCCCTTGAGGACTTGTACAAGGATGGCCTGAACCGTGGTGGGTTCATTCCTTTCATCGATCTGGTGAAGAAGCAGTGCATCATTCATCACATGAAGAGCAACGTCGACCATCGGTTACTCGGCCACCAGGCGGACACCTACCTCACTCCAATGAACAGTGAGAACACCTCCAAGTTCGAAAAGCTGTTTCTTGAGATGTGCAAGGCGATGCCTGCGACGGAGCGGAAGCTTGAGGTGTTTGGGCGCGACGTCATTGTGCCGCGGGCATGTGGAGGTGTGTGCTACTTCCACTTCTTTGAGCTCTGCGGCGGTGAAAAGTCTACGGCAGACTACGAGGTAATTGCCAGGACGTTTCACACAATCTTCATCAATGGTGTGCCCCAGTTTCCGTACGAGAACAGCGATGTGAAGAGCCGGTTTCTACTGCTCATCGATACGCTGTACGGGCATAGGTGCAAGGTAATGATTCACGCTGCGGTTGAACCGCCGCAGCTGCAAGCTCCGAAAGGAGAGGGCGCGGGCAGAATAGAAGGCGGTGCTCAACGGTTCGATCAGCTTTCCGAGTTCGAGCGCGAAAGTGGTAATAAGTTAGTGGATGCGGATGATAGCGCGTTCCAAATGGACCGGTGTGTGTCGCGTCTGTTCGAGATGCGCACAAAGGAGTACCTTGAGATCCCTCATGAGCCACAGGATGTGGATTTATCCACGCGATGAGATGCAGCTCCGTTGGTTCTGGCCCCGCCCTTATTTTTGTTTTGTGTGCTTGAACGAACTCTTCCAGCAAAACGGCGCACACGCTTTCTGTGGGGACATCCACCAACGCTTGTTCTCTACACACCACATACACACTCAAAGAAGGCATGCGTGACGGTTGGACATGGAGCATCAGGCAAGCAACAACAACCAGACCCAATACACGAAAAAAAGAACAAAAGTAGGCGTGATGCCAACCGACAAGTCCATGAAGGGGACAGAAGAAGGGAAAATTCAGATCAAAAGAAAACGAAACGAGAGGGCAAACGGTAATGCTACGACGAATAATAAAAGATGGGCGGGTGTGCATGCGCTTTGTGCCGTGTCTTCTCTCCCCCTCCCCCTGTCGTGTCCGGGAAAAAGGGGCTTCACTCCTCGTCGCGTCTTGTCTTGGCCGTATCCAGGAGAGTGCGGGATGCTGAATGCGCGTGGCTGCCACGCACGGATGCAAAGGTTTGCTGAGCGAGAAACACCGATTTGTTTGTCTGGTTTGCTCCTTCGTCTCTGCTCGCCCTGCTCGTCCTATCCTACTGCGCCTACCGTGCCGCTTCATCGTGAACGCTTTCCCCCTCTTCGTTTACTTGTCCGTATCTCTTCTCGGGGGAGGTCTCACCGTCGTCTCACTCCTCGCGCTCCTCGGCACTGCGCAGCGAGCGCACTTCTTTCATAGCCGCTGCGCTTCCTCTTTGATGCAGCGAAGGAGCGAGATAACAAGAGCAGAGAGAGTCACCGCCATGGCCATGGCGGCTACCAGGCTAGCAGCATCACTGCTGGCACTTTTCCTGTGCGGCTGCGCGTGCGTTAGCAACGCCGCTGCGGCCCGTGTGAACGATGATCTGCCGCCTGGCGTGATGCGCGGGCCGCTGCTACACGAGCACAGCTTTCAAGAGCCGCTCGTAAGCGACTGGTGGGAGGAAGGCGTTCCGCACTACATGATTGGCGGGTCGGCGGTCGCCAACGAGCGCTTTCTTCGCCTCACCACGAACGATCTGGATGACCATGGGTTCGCTTTCAACACCGCACCACTTGATCACGACAATTGGGAGGCTCGCGCGCGCTTCTCCATCCGGCCACCACCGGTGGCGGCTGACATGAACGGTAGCTCCGTCCAC